>NW_026054872.1:0-277653 GCF_022478755.1 Daldinia loculata | reverse complement strand
TATCTGTGATATCTGTGATATCTGTGATATCTACAACTTCAAATAGTAGCATCCTCTTTTAGCTAGACCCTATGATCGTCGCATCAACACACCATCACAACCCTTGGTCGCATTCCCTCAGGCCTCCAAGCTTCGAGCTGCAGCAGATCCAAGAGCTTCACTACCGTACCTTACACAGCCAAGAATGACGAACATCCAATTAAGTAAAATATTTCCTATCATAAAATATAAAACCTAGAGTAACCTCGACAAGTCAGTCCCTTATTCTGCATGGCCACTTGACCTTCAAGATAACCACCCATGGCCGAGATGCCGGGTACCTAAGCTAGGAACTCGATCCCATTCAATATGGATCGATGCATTATTCAAAAAATGCACTCAGCTAGATGATTCCCCAGTCTAGTAACCCGGTGACACATACACACACACCTCATGCTCGTCGCGGTCGAGGCTGTGTGCTGTAGCTATCAGACTGTCCAACGTGCTGGAACGTCGATCTGGAGTCCACGCAAAAATCCCGCCGCGTTCATAAAAGTCGTACTGGCGCTTACGACGGCATATATTGTATTCTATTCACCTGCCGGCTTTAGACGAGAGGCAGTGCTCATGCAGTCGGATTAGTCTCCCCGGCGTAACGCATACCGAAGGGGCATCTCTGTATTCACCTCTGTACTACTTGATGCTGAATGTTAGGGAAGACCGAGTCCCGGCTACTATGATATACAGTCAAACATTCTAGCGACATACTGGCGTGAAGTTTCTGTCTCCAACATTCTCCAAAAGCTGCATTGTCGGGAATTTGGCTATTACCGTGTGCAGCCGGAGCCAGGTTCAAATTTCACTGATCATAGGACCTCATGTTGCGTTGATATTCCAAGGGCCTCAATCTAACTACATCCTTTCGTCCTCTAGCTATATGTCGAGACACGTCTGTTTATTTGCCGATGTCATCAAGTATCAGGTATGTTTGGGACAGGCCACTTTCGGCTGCCGAACTTTGAAAGAAGGCTTTGCATAGTCGGCCGGAGCTATTACCCCTGATCATTATACCTCGTGGATTTACCAATTTTTTACCATTGCTACCAGGACTTGAGAATATTTCTATGGCGATTCTACTAAAAACTCAACGGTATCGCGTGGTATAGATTATATGAAGGACTGTGCCGGATCACTCTCTACCTTAACTACCTACCTATCTAGTACATCGCTAATGTTTAAGCAGATGGGCTGAAGGGGCTAGTTATTGGGCGCTGGGGCAATCAGGACGCCTATCCTTCGATCCCCGCTGGTTTATCGCCACCCGATTAAGACACGGAACGGTTTAATCTGAACTATGAAGGTATTCTTTAATCATCAGTGACTTATGCTGAGATATACGGTCGCAGCTCCGCCGGAGGGATAAGGCTGTTCAGAGTATTCCCCTTCTATCGTTCTCTCTTAGTCACGGATTATACACTCTTTTTTTTTTTTTTTTATCAGATTACGATCTTTCTTTCAGAAACGTAGTCTATCAAAAAATAAAGGCATCGACCAAAATTTCAATATGACCATCGCACCGCAATCCACCCTGGCACTGGGTCGCTTGGTACCTACTCCACGACTCACCACCCCTTCAAGTCGGATCTGCATCGAATTGTCATATAGTAAATAGCAAACGCTTTACATATGGAAATATTCAATTTTGACGCCCCTGGCAGATCATAAACCTCATTACGCTCCCACACTCTGTTAAAAGTATCTGCAACATACTTAAAGTTGGCTTTAGAGGAATGATACATCCTCGGAGCAGATAGATCAGAGACGCCTTCGACGCGTACAGCACCACATACCCAGATCGCAACTCACATCTTTTCATCATACCCCATTGCTCTCTATAGCGACCTAAGGAGTGTGTACAAAAGTCAGTACTGATCCATGACGAAGCAATGGCTACCATAATATGGCAAGATCTCGCCCATTGTAGAGTCCGAGGTCTCTATTTTGCGCTGCAGGTCTCTCAGTTCCTAGGTACGGAGTGACGCTTGCATTGGCATTTTTCTTGTCATAAATATAAACGACTTAGACTTAGTGAAGCTCACTTTCAGGCATATCACAATACTATGCTATCATCACGATTCAGCTTGTCATGGAATCTTAAGATACATAGGAAGGAGCAATGGGATGTGATAGAGGGCTGTGATAGAAGCCCGAGCTCCTATTGATAGACGACGTCTATAGGCATCCTGTATTGTAAAGCATAGACAGCACGTAGTCTACCGTAAGCTATTTCGTGTAGCTTATGTAGATAGTTTATCTCGTTAACCAAGACATATATGAGTAAGTAGGTTATTCATACAACTACCTACCTAGGCACTTATTATTTCACTTCGTAATGAGACAATCATAATATTAAGTTAATTGTTTTGAAGTGATAAGGTATCATAATACTTTCTCAGGCTTGCCTATAGCAATATATGCATCTATACCTGGTATAGTCCAAGAGCACGCTTAATGCCCGTCCCTCTATGGTTGATTGTCCAAGACAATATATGTGCCAACCCCAATATCCCTTGTTCACATACCTACCAGACCGATCTTATAAAAAGAGCAAGCTCATATCAATCGAGACGTTCTATTGTTACCCCTAACGTCATCTCCACCTACTTCATCCACTACATGTACCCAGCACCCTTTACGAATATTGCAGAAATATTCCTTCGAGTTTAGTTAGTTTGAATCTGAGATCTGCCAGGCCATCCCCTTAACTAGCGTATGTAAGACTGCACCCCCCCTTAGTAATCGGTAGAGTACCTACGTAAGATTCAACGTGGCTCATTAACATCAATAAAAGGAAAAGACCTTGCGATATACCCTTTATAATAAATATGATTGGCCGATTTAATAACGTAGAATCACAGTTCAGGGGATAAGTTGACGTTATGCAAGGGTTGGCTAGACCAAGGTACCTACCTACCTCTTATATTTTTATATCATATACAACTCATAGATATCTCAATATTCAAAGGTAGCTAGAATAACCGCTACAATTAACTTGGGAAATTACCTAGTGTATTCTGCAATCTCATGAACTATGCATGATTGGCTTTATTCCTGGGGTGGACTGGAAAATTTACAACTGTGCTCTACCCTTACAACACCATGTGAAACGTAATCGAAGTTCAGGGAAATGTTAACGAAGTACTCTTCAGACGATCTATCGTTTACATGAATTGGATTTTATATCTTAAAAGATTTAATTCGAAAAGCTATTCGTCCTTCTGGCGATAGGGACTGCAAACCACCTGCTCGTTTCCAACACCATGCATGGTACGTACAATTGTTGGCAAATGAATCTATGTTGCAAAGCACGTAGCGATCTAATATTAGGTTGGACAAAGAGCTGAGGTAATGGCCGGAGATGCAACAAGTAACGAGTGGTTGGTGATACCGTTCTAGAAACTTTAAAATGATTACGGCGTTTATACCTTCGAATGCCATCTAGCGATAATCAAAGCCTTGAAGCTATTAATTTCATATCTATGCGGCTATCATAATTCACTACTCATAGAGGAGGCTGAGAACACATTCGCAACAGGATTAGGACCAGGGAAGAGTAATTAGTTTATACGCCAATAAGCATCGATCTTAAGGGGGTCGTAAGATATCTTAAATTAGTCGAAAAACGCCTCGCCATCATACATACAAGTTTGATTCGTCCGCCGCTCCGTCCCTAAGGGTTTGGTTAGGGCGTCGACGGTATCCTAAGCGTTCCGAATTCGTTACGTTTGCAAGCCAAAGAAAGACCGGCCAAATCAAAGACAAACTCCTCTCTGTGCTAGCGATTCCGAAGATTTTTTCATGTTCGGTGTCGCCAATGTGCGTCTACTGCTGCTCGTAGCCTGCGAGATTCAACCCGTCATTCATGCCATCAAGTCGATTAGCACCCGATGTACCCAGTGATGTACAGTGGAATTAAATTAGACCTTGCCCTGACTTGCGAGGACTGTAGAATAAATTAGAACGGGAATATCCCTAAATGGCTGAGTCGCAACTTACCGGAAGGGACGACAATAACTAGAATTAGGATGATGATACCGGCAATCAGGCACATCCTCATCTTCATATCCTTCCACCACATCTGCTTGCGGACTCTGTTGGCACCGCGGCGGAAGCCCTGGGCAGAGACGGCTAGGTTGTCGGTCTTATCTTGCAGGGCATCGAGACGCTCGCCACGTTGGGAGACCTTGTTGATGTTCTCTCGCATAACACCGACGGTGTCGTCGATTTGCTATGAAACTAATTGTTAGCTTAAATTAGGCACTTTGACTGTTTATAAATCGCATTCTGCTCCTGGATTCTGAGATATTGCGGTTCATACTGCTCACGGTGTCGCGAAAATCGAGTGGATATGCTTGAAGCCTGACGCAATACCCTAGTCCGTGATGTAGCGTTGAGACGTAAATTGTGGGAAGGTATCTTTGGCCTCAAATCTTCTGTCATCAACTGTATGCGTATGCGCATCCCTTTTATATTTCCTCGCTACCCATCGCCAGAATAATGCGTTTTAAGTATTGGAATTAATTATTCTGCAGAGTTGTGATGGTTAAGATAGATGTTGTTGGGCATAAAAGGAGCTGGTCTCGTAACATTGTTTCGTCGCAATTGGTCCTCCATATTGGCTATCGATATCTCGTGATCCCGGAGCAGAGGCATCGAAAATTAAATCTAGTCGACGAAATAAACTTACAGCTTGTAACGCCTGCGTTCGATTGTTGCCGCCCTGCTGAGGTGCGGCCTGGCCGCTGGGGATGTAAGGATCATAGGGAGCTTCGTTCGACATTTTGGCGAGTGGTGATAAAACACGGTCGGGTTAGGTTTGTCAATAAGGAAGCGAATGTTGGTCGAAAGCGGCGCCGGAATAAATACGATACGGATAGTATTTTTGTCGCGGATGATGAGAGTTGGTATTGGTTTGATGATATGGGTGTGGCAAAGGAAGTTGGGAATGAGAGAAGCAAAGAGAGGTTGGAGGGAGGCCGGAAGTTAGAAATTGGGAAAGTTGCGAAGGCTAAAGTTGTATCCGAGACGCTTGGTTGTCTGGGAGCGCTGGAAGTTTTTGGTACACTGGTACTTCAATTAGTACCTCATACACTAAACTCGTACCTAAGGGGCGCGCTAGCATCACCCCATCAATCACCCCGGCAAAGGCGACAAATCACAGTCATGTGATAGCTTAGGTTAGTCGGTTTGCTAAACCGATGTCTGAGTACATGTAACCCGTATCCAGGTAACTGTTATTACAAGTCTCAGCAGTCCAATAACAATGTTGGAACAGCCTCTTATGACCTCAGTTTTTTTTCTCTTCGCCCGATTTTCGCTCGAGAAAAACGATCTCTTAATTGCCCGTAATAGCAGATATCAGATGGATTTTTAGAACCGCCCACGAAGCTTGTTCGTGGCTGAGCAAGAACGCGTATGGCCCGACGCCGCGCAGGCAGCCATTATTCAATGTTGCCAAAAGACCCTAGGGTACGTAAGGTACATGGGTACTTACAAGAATGCCAAGCCACTTGTGGCTAGTGAGCGTCGACTTCCATACCTTTACCTATGGCTGGTGACCCCTTTAAGCAGACTACATCCATAATAAAGGACCTCCTCGATGAATGAACAAATTCATCTTATAATTTAGACTGGCCTAGAATAGTAAGCCAGTATTAAGAACATAGGTATATACCTTATATATAATAGTAGCTAATACGAGACATACGTCCATCAAGAGAGGTACAAAGAAGCAAAGAGATGGGGTTTCCCACCTGGATTTGCATTGATTCCTCCTGGAAGTAAGTCAAATTAGTCAAATAGTTAATAAACTTCAGCCTATTTCTTGTCTCAAATACGAGTTTATGAAATATATAGAGGATTATAGAGGGGAGAAAGATCCCCCCAAAAATACGGTGCCAGGTGTGAATCCGGTGGGACTCGAACACTTGCACCCGTGAAAAACCCTCCGGGGTCTGCCTGGCCAGGGCGACACGCCTAGGAAGTTTTTACTTCAGTAACATGGAGCTTGAGCTACTACATGCTCCGGTGACAGTGCATGCTGTTATTTAATTATAAATACTTCATGTAGCATCACCTAGGTAACTTATAGCGTTAGGAGACCAAGTGTCAAAATGCACTGACACCCGGTATTAACTTAGGTACCTCATTACAGATCATGATTACCTGTTGCGAAATGCCCTCAATACCCTCGTGGCACTTCCCGCCAAACAGAACAAGCTTGAAGCACCTCATTACAATGTACCTAGGTATCTAATAGTCATATTTATCGGATCTTTTACCTACCTCCTTTCGATAACAATACATCTAATAATTAAACCTAGGTTCTCTTGAGAAAAATATAAACTGCCTATATATCATATTATCATTATATATCTAGTTCGTGGGAACTATCATTAGTCAAGCTACATACGAATCATATGGGGTTTTGAAGTATAGTTGTGTATAACCACCGGTTACCTACCTTATATATGGCTTAGTAGTTTTCTAGCATTAGGAACATTATCTTTAAACGCAGGATACTAGCATTTGCCATATTACTTCTGCACCTTTCTTTAGTCTTTGTTCATGTTGAAATATGCAGTTGAAACCATTCGGGAAGTACTTATATGCATTTAAATATTTACTATATACAATCTTGGACCATCGAATTCTACCCTTCAAGTTGAAACTTTCTCTCTGTCGGATCATAAGGTACATGCACAATCACATTACCTGCATCAGCAGTTTCCATGGCAAGAGAATACCGGAGCCTTTCCCTCCGCACTAACGCTGCAGTGTCAGAACACCGGGACGGTAAGGCAATAAACCATAGTCACCACCGGAATTCTTATCTCGGCCTTGATAAAGCAACTCTAGGTTACATGGGTCAATGTCATAGTCTGGTCGGGGTTGCTGCGAACCAGATCACCGTGACTAATGTCGTTGGTCCAAGTAGCACCACTGTTGGCCTTGCCAGCAAATGGGTTGCTCTCGGTTGCGGCCTGCGGTTTCCAGGAACCGTCCAAACTGTCGGCCGTAAATGATCTAAAGTATCGCCCGTTTGACCCGATCGCCTCGACGATCATGAGGTACTTTTTCTGACCCTGAATAGTGTAGACCTGGACGGCTTCAAAGAGATTATTGGTTGTGTCGCTTAGGACCACCGTTGACGATGTGCCGAAACTGCCGGGAAACTTGTCAATGGACATGCTAGCCCGATAGACCTTGCCATTATCTCCGGTAAAGAACAAGTAAATATTTGTGTCGTCACCGATGACTGTTTGATCAATACAGCCGGTACCAGAGCCCGAGATGGTTCCGGAGAAAAGTGTCTGCGTCGATGACCACCCATTTGCGTTGGTAGGATCGGTTGACGTTCGGTAGGAGAATGCCGTCGGTCCCCATTGGTAGGCAAGCACCCAGATGTCCTTCGGTTTGAAGTAGAATAATGTGGGTGCTACTGTGCCTGCACTCATCGTATTTTGGCTGGCCGTGGCCATGTCAGACCAGTTTGAAAAGAGGCTGAAGGTCATTGAGCCCCAGCCCGACCCCGTGTTATGAGTTGTCCCATACACAAGATGTTGGCCCTTGTAGACGACGTTAGTGAAGTCTTTAAGCGAGACCCAACCAGACTTCGGTGTTGCCAGTGCGCCTGTAGATGCCCAGCGATAAGTTGACGGAAGATCGCATGTCTGCGCTATGACGGCTGCTGTCGAGGCGAGCCATAGGATGCCGGTTGACACCAAGCCCATATTAGTATTCAGGAATCTCATCCTGATGATATCCTCTTATAGTTGAAAGCCAAAATGAGAAGCTCGACGGTTGGATCTAAAGGAGAATTAAGGAGGAGGATCGTCAAATTTGTATATCTGTTCACATAGCAGGTAGGTATTTTCAGTCACGTACTGGATCTAAGCAAAGACCGCGTCGCCCACCGGGCTGCCCAGGGTGCTGTATCTTCACAAAACTTCCCATCGTGGATTAATACAAAATACAAGTTAATTAACGGGAGCCTACGGTAATTGCTGTGATAGCTGCGCTTGTAGTCCCAATTAACCCGTATTGCGGGGACTGGTTATAACGGCTGTTCTAGAACCACCAAATGGCCCTTTACGTAGCATTAGCCTTTAAATTTCCGACGTCAGTAGCATATAGTATATATAGAGTTTTGCTAAGAAACTTGATGTAACGCTTGCTTATAGGTGAGCAAATCACGTAGCTGTAAGGGGTATAGCTAAATATAATTAATACAAAGTTAGGAGAGTTTGCCTTGTAAGTCAAGATGCTCTGTATCCTTACGACATCAGAATGAGTCTATACTATTCAAACCCACCTATAGCGAAGTCCAGGGGGATGAGGGTATAGGATATATCTGCGACGTAATATGGATTAGGTATCAGCAATATACGGTAGTGACCGAGATAGGCCAGAAATAAACCGGCTCTTGTCTGTAGATTGAAAAATCGAAGTCTTAGTTTATGCTACCTATAAGCAATTAAAGCCGCGTAGAGCATCTATAGTACTTCGATCTGTGTGCTTTGGGCACTTCTATATCCTATTCGAGAACTTAGAGTCTCGGACTTGTAGTCTAGTCGCTTCGAAACTCCATAGTAGAGATCCCATTTCACGAAAGAAATACTTACGCCTTCCGTTTATTTTCTTCACTAGAAACTGTGAACGTCTCGGTAACGTAAATACCGGCTTCCTCATCTGAATACCACTGTACAAAGTGCTCTTGGCTTGCTTCACTCGGAAGTTTTATTTTTTAATTGCTTGGCTTTTTAGACCAACCACGAGACATCTCGAGAGTCTTCCTACCACTGGAGCTCCCAGCAACATATCTAGCACGGTTCTAAATTTCGACCACGACAGAATGACTATTCCCTTTAGAGCCTTCCCAGAGCGTAGTCCTGACCCGTTTGACTCATAAGTTCTTGATCGTATTGTAGACACGTGAAGACCCCAGAGGCGCCGACTAAAGAGCGGTTTGATGGTCGGCGCAGAGACAACGAATGCGGTGACTACGTATTCACGAGTAGCCCACTGGTTAGCGATGAGAATGTTGAGTAGGGATCATAAGGAATAAACCGTTCGTAGGAGGGTGACAACAATGATAAATATTCTGGAACTAAAAAGGATAGCAAGGATAAGCTTCCTGTAAGTACCTAGGAATCTTGACCTGCCATAAAAGGGGTAGCGGGATAGCGGGATAGCGGGATAGCCATATAACCAAAATCAGAGATAATTCTCAGAATCGAGTAAAATATTATTCACTAAGGAGGAAACTATGTGGTAAAGGGGATAGAGCTTCACGTACTACTAGGATATGGCTTCACTTTCCAGGCCAATTCTATGGCGAAGGTCATTAACGTGCCCCAGCGAATTCACTTAGCTAGCTTATTCTGCCAGAGATTTATGGTCTACTGACTATAAGGTATAGGAAGAGCGACAGAGACAAGGATATCTTGCAAATGGTTGACCACTCGTCCACCCCGCAAGATACTACCACGGCCGAGACGAAGCAAATTAATAAGAGCTCTGATGGAGTAGGCTAGGGCTAAAAACTGATTAGAGCTTTAACCACGATTGGCAGTAAATTCCCCCTTCCCAAATCTTGTGTAGATACATGAGGTAGGTATGCATCTTGCATTGGTCCGCAATCCAATAACTAGTGGCAATAAGAGTGTTAGACGTTTTTTATTAGCTTTTCATATAGTCATGATAGGCAGGATATATAAGACTAAAAATGGTTATGATTTCGTGAACGTCTATGGAAATACCACAACCGCCCTTCCAGCTAGTGTTCCCGCCCTTAAGGCGTTGTAGGCCTTCCCCAGCTCGTCAAAGGAAAACTTCTCAATGAAAAAAAAATTTAGAAGGGGGAAGCACACCCGCTTGAAAATAATAATAACAATAATAAATACAGTGAAATACTAGCATTATAAACCATATCGTGCTGTACTGAATAATCCTTCCTTGCAAACAAATATCAATTTCTAACGTAGACGACACTAGGACCAGCTTCTCGAGGTAGGGGAGGGAATTCGTTAAGGATCCCAAGCACCTTTTTCAGAATTCCGACTAATGGATTAGGTGCCGCTTCCCCCGATAAGCCCTGGTAGAAATTAATGCAGTAAAAGTTGTAGCTTGTTGTAAACGGTCCGGTTCTCAAGCCGGGCCGTGAAGCGCCAGTAGTATCGGAACTGTCCCATTTGTATTTAGATAAACCCAGTATCTCCGCAGCTAAATGATCCAAGACCCTATGGCTGACATCCCAAGTGCCTTCATTAGTTAAGTAAATGAGGTTCTCGATATCAAAGACTTTTCTTAGAAACTCGTCACCAACTAAGGATGTGTGGAAATATACATTATTAAAACGAACAGGGTCGTAGTGGCCGGTTGGCTGTAGAGTGCGGGTTATGTCGTAGGTAAGCTCATCGTTGCGTATAAAGTTTGTAATTATGTCCAGGGGTTGTGCCTGATAATTAAAGACGACGCGTGAATGAAACATACATGGCGGGGATGGGTACGTACGAATCAAGATTGAGAATTGTATATGATGCTTCAGATTTTGAACGAGTTCTCGGTGATTCGCGCCATGCTTTAAAAGCTCGTTTACCAGTTCAACCCAAGTTGATACTGTATTGTCGACGAAAACAGTATCATCGAATGTATGGGCTATGATTTGCAGAAGACGCGCCCATGCCGTCTCCTGTTGCATACCAGGCGTGGATACAAAATCTTTGCTAGTCAAGTTTACGATTTCCACTTCTGCCCTACCATTAGGGTCAGCTCCCTGATCCAATAATGCGCGTATAAGCTGGGCTCGAGCTTCGAAATCTTTGTAGAAATTGACGTCTTTGCTTATTGGTGATAGTATATATGGACTAAGAAGTGGAGATAGCCCTTTCAATGTATAGTGCATGAGTGTTGTGCGTTGCTTCATGGATAGGTTTGAAATTCAGACAATAGTCGGGACGTGTCACGAGGTGGAACGAAACAGTATGGAAACAACTTCGTTGTTCCGCAAGGAACTCTAAACTACCTATGAAGATCTCTCGTCTATACATACTAAACAATTCCTTTACCTATTCTAGATGTCTCATCTAGAATCCTGACAATCTCTACACTTGCACGCAATATGAAAAATAGCATGATCACCTGCTGTAGTTGGTTGTGCCTGGGCCGATATTTCTTTTTGGAGTGCTTCTAGAGCCTCCTTCAAGCTGGCCACGATCTGGCCTTGTACCTGATCGATTTGCCCGTCTCCGTATACCTTTTTGCAAACACCCACGGCTTTCAGACTCCAATCAACTACCTGAATGACGTTAACTGCGAAAGAAAAAACTGCAATCGCCTCCATACTTTCATCGCTTGTATTAGTAAGATAGAGAAGGGGAGAGATAGTTGTTAGAAGTTTTACTATAGAGGTATATTCCCATAAGGGGTTTGTGGCAAATATTTTGCATATTACCTGATAACATCAAGAGAATATATAACGCTATAGTTCTCTTTCAAGAAAAGAATATAGATTCCAGGGACTTTACATACTCATGTACTTTTCGTAATATCCAAACAGCTCAGTTATGATTTCACTAGCATGCTAAATGTCACATGTTACCACGCCGACGACGCCGTTTAACCCCACGATCCAAGTGACTTCATTCCGACATCTAAGTATCTAACTACCTACCTAATATATCTGTTTTCCTATTGTAGTTACATTGGTGAAGCAAGTGCTACCTGTCGCCGAACTATACACGAAGATAGGTACTCTATCAAGAAAGCCAATATTGACCATATCGACTTCGCTCACCGACAGGATATTAAGGAATAAATGGGTTAGGGGTTCAATTCAGGGGTATATCTACTAAGATTGGGTATATAAGAGGCGCGCAGCGCCCTCGAAAGAGGGTAGAGGGCCAGGCGTTCATAGTTCAATTCGACTATCCTGATATTCACTCTACGTACGTACGACACCCATCAAGGGTTCTCTCCGACACAGGAAGTGCAATACACACCTCGTAAGCCCATGTTACGTACTTAGGTTGATACCTCCTATTTCCATTATTGCAGTCCCGTTGCCCATTCGTATCTTATTTGTTTTGAAGCCTTGTACCTAACCCGCTGGATTCGGATTCGTGTAGAGCAACCCTGACGGTCTCTGGTGCTTATATCCAACTAGGCCGTTGTGTATTTAACTTACTGCACTAATAGTAAACATGCCAATTGATAGTGTGGTAAAAGAGACTAGTTTACCCCTATTCCTATGTTCATCGTAGTAGTTAGTAGTATAGTGTTCAATGAGCATATACTACCTATATAACATTAACTCAAGTAAACGACGAAGACATTATGTGTGGGTTTATGGTCAGCGAAAGACTTAGGATCTACGATCGCGTGACCATGATCTATGACCCGTCAAGGTCCCCTATCGAGTACGGTATTCCTAGCCTGCTGTTTACCAAATGCGGCCATGAGTGGTTAGGTAGAACGATGACTCCCCGTCGGATATTGGTAGTCATATTAAGCCGACGTATTGAGATATTCAACATTAACTTGATCGCGGTCGATTAGTTCTTGGTCAAAAGAGGAACGTTGGGAAGAATATAGACCTCGTTGGATGAATTCTATTTTGATAAGCCGTGACTGTTTATCATAGGAGCCTTGTACTAGGCCAGAGATCATGAAACCTCCTACAAAGCTTCTCGGCTGGTCGGCGCTGTGGTCGTGCGGACCTACGTCGCCCAGGGCCATACCCACTAATGCCATAACCATATAAGAACTTGCGCAGCCTTGTTTAGGGACCTCCACCGACTCGCGTCGTCATCTGTCTCAATCCAAAACTCTTGTGCAATTTGAAGTCGGCATGACGTCGGAACGTGAAATGAGTTTGTCGCAAATCAGTCAGACTTCGTGCGGGGGAAGGGCCACAGACGAAAGCAAACGGATCAGGTGGGAGCACACCAAATAGGACAATCTCGTCCAACTAACGAGACGGTTGGACTTCGATCGGCATCGCCATGGCCTAGAGGAAATTTGAAGTTTGACATGGTGCCCTTAGGTTAGCGTTTAGGCGAGTTGATTTAGTGTCGTGAGGATTTTGCTGCGATGATATTCGGAGCCCCTATTCGAAGCTGCCGCCGAAACTGAGACAATGTGATATTTAACCCAACCGAGGTGTTCCGCAACACAGACTCAGTCGGCTGATAGAACTGACTGCACATCTTGTATTCCCACCGTCTCGTCGTGGTAAGTTGAAATGAACAGAGCTATGGCAGCGTTAATCGCCCAACGGTAATTATCCTGGCCTCAGGCATCAGAAGCCGAGATTGGTAGCCGCAGTATCAAGTTGACCCTACGATGTACAACCTGCACTCGCAAGCTAGGTCTCTTGACCAAGGTCAGTACTATAAGAATCAATAGACTAGAACGAAGGGACCCAATCCATAAGCCACACACTCTATATCAAACGTTGGTTGCCTCCTAGACTTAAGCTAGCATTTTTCGAACGTAGCTGACCGTCCAAAGCTTCTCGCTTGCTAGATAACAACTTATACTGACAATATGAGGGCGTTTCGGAACTTATGCCTTATCCTCTTCTCCATAACACACGTTTGGTCTAGAACCAGCAACGGCCATCAAGATGGGACGATTCACCCGAACACTCACCCGGCATGCATATCCTATGAGACGGCTTTGAATAAGCTCTACGATTGTAATTACTTTGAGAGCTACTGGGGATTATCCCACGACGATTTTATCAAATGGGTAATACCTTCCCCAGTCTTAAATTGACCTTGACTGATATGACCTCTAGAACCCTTCAGTCAAACACGATTGCAGTGGTATTAAAATTGGCCACTCATACTGTGTTAAGGTCAGACATGACCAATCGGTCTCTGCATCTATCTCCATCTCGACCACTGCAACAGTAACTCCTCCGCCTTCGACTGTAGAGAAGGGGCTCATGACAAACCAAACCACAATAGCGGTTTCGGCGCCTCCTAGCCCAACCCTCACGCAGGCGGGCATCATGAAGGATTGCAATATTTACTATCGGGCAGTAGCCGGCGATACCTGTTCCAAAATTATTTCCAAGTATAAGATATCGGACCCAGCCCAGTTCATGAAGTGGAATCCAGCCGTAGGGGTCAACTGCTCCGGGCTAAGCGCAGATTACTACTATTGTGTTGGTAAGTTCTCCCGAGATACCTAATATTTTACCTACCTTAGGTATAGCTCGGCCCTTTGATGCTCAGAAATCTCACACATGAGCGGTATAGGAATCAAAGACACGTCTAGCACATATACTAGGCCCCCATATATAACAACGGCGATTCCTCCAGGCTGTATAAGAGTACATCCTACGCCCACCCAACCTGGGTCCATATGCAAGTGCAAATCATGGCATCAGGTTAATTCGGAGGATACGTGCGCGAATATCGAGGCGCGGTATAAGATCACAGCGGAGCAGTTTAATAAATGGAACCCACTGGTCGGGCCTAAGTGTAAGTTACTATGGGAGGGATACAACGTATGCGTCGGTGTGTAGCGAGCCAAATCGTCGTACGGAGTAATTAGCAACGGAACTTGTTTTTTTTTTATGACTGCGATGCTTATATAATTCCACAATACATCCCTGATTGTTACTATTACAAGGTCCCGGTAATAATTATCTCTTCGGGTAACCTACTCCGCGAGGGAAAAAAAGGCGCAGCATTATGCGGAGCAGGACGACCAGGAATTCCGGATCCTCGGCAGCTCCGTCTAAGAAAAAACGGTCTTCCGGACCCACTACAAAACGGGAGATAGACGCGCTTGAAGCGCCGAAATACCCAAGACCGAATCCAAAGAGGAAGGTGATTAAAGCCACCGCCTGCGCGAATCAGCGGACATGTCTCTACTACATGTTCTAGACCTAGCTATGACCCCGGAGCCGAGTTTCTAAGCTGAGAATTATATATATATATATATACTATGTATGTAAGGGACATATGAGCGTCCTTCTTATTCACGTGCCTCGCATCACATCATATCAATATTTGCAATGCGCATATAACGGCACCTAGTGTACCTAAAGGACGGGAAACATAGGGGAGGAAGTTAAACAAGGTAGGTATGTCGCTTTTTACATCTCCTTTCACTCATCCCCCCTTGCCTCCAAGCTGCCTGCCTGCCTCCCCTACCTATCCTATCCTATCCATTAGTCATCTAACAATTTCCAATCCTCCATCTTATGTAACTCAATATATAGCAGATCGTGATCATGATATGACACTTCGAAGCGAACCCCAACGCACATCGAGATAAACACGGGCCGCAGCCAATGAACCACACACGAACCGTTACATCCACTCGCCCTACGCCACGCAGTATAAACTGATCTATCACAAGCTGAAATTTTCAAGTCCAAAAACGGTTCTTAATACGTACCCTATTATAAGGATATCAACACTTGCGCCAATCGGGCGCTCTGCCTGCTATTTATTTTATCCCGGTCCAGAACAGCTCGGTTCGAGACCGTTTTCGTGCAACCCTGCATACATGTGTAAGTTGGTAGGGAATCATGCTACATTGTAGAGTTACTAGGCCAGACGTATGTAACTCTGCACATACAGGGTATATCGGCAGCGTAGATACAATACGTATGTACATATATGGACCCCGTTGCCGCGGACTATTCCGCAATGGAACAACGCGGAACACGCGTTGTCCTTTTCAAATCTCGTCTATATTTACAAACTTTGTGTGGAGTTAGCTCCAGTAGAGCTATTGGATGAGCCCCTTGCATCAACATCTGGTCCATATTATACGGACCATGTTCTATGCCCATGTGCATACACATACATGTGTACGTACGAATAGCAATATAGCTGTATTAGCTCTGCTGCATCGTGTTGTGGGCATGCATCTAATGTACATGGGTAAGGAGTGGAACTCGTTTGCGCTGTTAGAGGTATGTAGTAGAGCATGCATGCATATAATGGTAATTCGACGTACCTTTCTCCCCCCACCATTTAATTATTCCCCGTTTAAAATTCCCTGGAACGTTTAATGCAAGGCGAAAGCCCGTCCGAAACATTTATCCCCACGGTCCCTATGTGAGGGTTCCAGGTGGCGCCGCCTCACCTGTCCAATAGATTCAGCCAGTTCAACACCATCTGAGCCTTCAGTAGGTTTCCTCGCATATCCATATGCACACCGTCGTATAAGGTTGCTTGAATGCTCATGTTCCACGTCCCGAGGTGGTCAATTCCCCTTTCGGCCGCCTGAACTGCCATCTCGTGCTCAAACTTCACGAGGGCCTTATTGCCCTGGCTGACGATCCACTCATCCGGCTTCTTGTCTCCAGCCGCGTTTGGCGTAACCAGGAGAACCGGCACATTTCCTTTAGAGTTTGGGCCCCGCTGTCGCGTGCTAGTTCTCGTCTTCGATTCGATCGTGTCCAATACCAGATCCAGCCATTTCAAGGCTTGGTCTATCTCCAGATTATTCCAGAGCCCATGGCCAAGAACGAAGGCCTTCCGCTGTAAGGGGTTGGGATCAATCGCCTTCTCTAACCGTCGATGTTCTTCCTCTGGGATGGGATATCGCACAATTTGCTCAACTACCGTCAAATATCAACATGATATGCTATTACCAAGCAAGGCCTATCATCAAAACGTACTCCGTAAATCTGTGTCCCACTCCGGCATCCATCTTGTGCACGTGAGACTTACAGGGTCGTGCTCTATGACATCCGCGGTGCTGAAAATAACCTGGACTGAGCAATCGCGGACGTCGAATTGCCCGTTACAGAAGCACTTGCGTCTGGACGTCTCACATTAGCGACGAGGCTATATAAACTTCGAAGAAGATACTTATGTTTCCGTCATACTTTTCTTCCTCGTCGAAGTTCCAATTGGTAACCCCGCCATATCCCATATCCTCTCGAATTAAGATATTCAGGGCCCCGATAATGTGTCTCAACATGGAGTCTCCCACGAGAATAACTTGAGAATACCGACCCAGAATATCGCACGCTTCCCACGAGCTAAACCACCGCATATCGCAACCCCGAGGTGTGTAGGGTGCATCCTTGCCGGCCCGACCGCCAGATGACATAGCTGTCAGCATCGAATTCTTGTCCGAGCAAACAGATCCGGCAGGTAAATGGATGTCCAAAGAGGAAATATTACATTCCCGTCCGTGATGCTTGTATTGGCGCAAAGTATTTATTGGTTCCCTCGCCCATAACTCCGATGTGGAGATTTGAGACTTTGTATGGAAGAGGTAGTAATATAATACAGCCATGATGAGGATCAGGAGGAACCTATATAACATTTTTCTAAACCTTCGTGGAAAAAGTACATGATCACTGTCATGAATTGTCCGAGGCGAAACGGTAGTCTTGAATCCTAAGATCCATGCCGTTAATCGATGGCGACGATGGTCTTGTCCTCTGAAGGTTTCCCTGGGAATGTGTACGCGGAGATCGTCCTGAGAACCGTCACTAGACATATCGGCGGTGCTTCTGCCTTGCTATCAGATCTGTATATATTACTTTTTAATGTTGATAGAAGTTTACCATGTTATGAATGACAAGAGGTTGGGATAGATTAGGAACCTCGGTAGCCGGAAAGCAAGGTCAGGGGCCCAGGAAGGTGCAACAGTATGAAGGCAGTAGCTACGAAGGTGGTAGCTTACTCGTACCTACCTAGGTTAGTAAGTCTATCAACTCTCTTGCCTATCCTGCCCAAAGATTCCGTATTATTTAAAGCAGTAGCCGCCTGATAGACCATGTACTCTTCTCCAGTCCATGTACCTACATATATGTTGGTAGCTGACAATTTTACAATTGTGATAGACTGTAGGTAGGTCTTCAACTATTACACCATTAGTACTCAGAAGGAAATTCATGGATTAGAGCTTATTGAGTATTTTCTTTAACTGTTTAACCTAGATGAATAGTCACCCTTATTGCTCATCGTCCGCATTGTCCTCCTCATCTGCATCATACCTCGTGTCCGTGACTACAGCTTCTGGCTCTTCCACACCCCCTACCTGTTCTACTTTGCCCTGTTCTTCAAGCGATACAGATGTCATCTTCTTATTGATGTCATCCATAATACTATCTTCAGGCAGACTTTTCTTGTTTC
Source organism: Daldinia loculata (assembly GCF_022478755.1). Lineage (NCBI taxonomy): Eukaryota > Fungi > Ascomycota > Sordariomycetes > Xylariales > Hypoxylaceae > Daldinia > Daldinia loculata. Next base: position 259,492 of record NW_026054872.1, on the reverse strand, counting down.
CCTGGCTTTTATATCCCTCGTCAAGGTGAGTAGGCTTCTTTGTAGCAAGTTCCTCGGGGCAGATGCGACGTGTAAATTCACCAGTATCTTCATCACGAGCTTCCAGGAGAGCAGCTATAGCCCTTGATTGATGGACAATAAACTGACCGGGTAAGATGGGTCTTCGAAATGAATGTTTTCGGATCCCTTCAGCTTTCACACATTTTGGGCGCCTTGGTTTTAGTCCGCGAGACATCTGCTGATAGGTCAGCATTGGCAGGTCAATATTCGGGTTGGCCGAAGGGTGAGTACCTAGACTTAAAGTACACTTACGATGTGGCAGTTGTAGAATCGTATGGTAGGACGCTTCGTGTGCTTTTTATTAAAGACTTTAATGTGTAATAAAAAAGCCGTGCAAAGGGGGCTCATACACAGCTTTTCGTTGGAATGCCTTAGGGAAGGTAGAACTTAAGTATCGACGGGTTTAGGGGGAAGATGCGGGAAACGACTGGAGCGACAAAAGCTTTCTTGTTGAAATACTACTTTAAGTCAAGAGTAAATTTCTGTTGTGCTCTTCACTACCCGGGTAATCATAATATTGTTGTCAGGTCGAGTGTTGAGGAAGTGTACATTTCTTAGGCCAAACCTCGTCGGTCTCGATTTTAATCATGGCCTAAGTTTTGCTATGGCCAACAAAGGCAGCCCTAATTAAACACAACGCCTCATATCGATACAACCTACACCGAACCCTATCAAGATATCTTTTGCTTATCACACCTAGGTTCCATGGCTATCCCAACTAATGGACCTGATATAAATCGCTGATCTAAGACCTGCGCACTTGAAATAACCTCTCCTCATCCCCTCTATTTAGTTATATTCATGCTAATTCATCCGAGTCACGTCACGTACCTATCATACTAGCAAAAAAAAAAGTTTAATCCAATTGAAGGCTAGAATGAAATATATACATCTTAGGCTTTTGTTTTACAGAATTAAAACGCCTTAAGCATTTGTCGTTTATTTCAATGGTCTTGTGTGTCCGCGTTTGACTTGGTTTATGCTCAATGCTGTCCTTCCGTCGAGGTGGATCGTAAGCCGACTAAACGTTTTTCTGGGTTTGATTAGCTCATAAGTCGATGATATAACTTATATCGATGACATATTTGGCAAATTATCGTATATCGACATTATTGTTAGAATTTCTAGTGGAATCCTTCAATATGAGTCGTTACCTAGTCACTAATAATATTTGAAGATATCGAAATATGAACAATCGGAGCCCTGATCGACATATGCGTTTGCTTGGCACCTTGGATTCTCTCGAATAGTAGACCTAACGGAGTGAATTCCATCCTTGGCAGGGTCCTACCGACTATCAGCAACGTTATTACCTAATGATCTTTGCGATCGTCATCCCCATCGTCGGAAAATAAACGCGTGGTTCAAGTGGGTACAAAAAAGCGGATAAGCGTTGAATTTCTTAGCCGAAAGATCGCGTTATGCTTTACGCACACACGGGCAAAGAAGACAACTTGAATATTCTTTACTAGATTAAGTAGGTACCTATGCATGTTGATTATACAACATTGCCAAAGAACATTACAAATGCAAGAGGCGGTCATCGAGTTTACTTAGAGAATCTAGGTACTTAGGTAACTACCTCCTAACCTCGGTCTAAGATCGAGCAATTTAAGTATGTAGAGTGTCGGCTCTCCCGGTAAAAATGGAGCTAGCTACGGAGTATAGAATGCTAGACGTTGGATTCGGGGCCGCCTGCTCCCCGTTACCGAGGGGGCGGAGCTGGGAATAACGAGCATAGCTCCTCAAGGCTAAAGTGAAAGGGCCGAAATATCCTGAGTTTGGGTTGGTAGAGTTTGTACAGGTCCTATTTTAAATACGATCCAGGAACCCAGTGATCCGGAGTCTATGTATAAACCTAGAAAGTGTTTGGTACCGCCCTCTTGTTAACCTACAGGTCCTGTTTTCTAGTAATTGCCTTGATATTTACCAGAGTGCACGTAGTTAGTTTACGAAGGGCTGTTGTATACCTATATGAGATATTCATTCTCTTCCTAAAAAGTACCGTACCGAATACCTCAATCTCGCTTAGAGCAAGACCTGTCCAGTACGCATGCAAATCGTAAGCACGTAGCATGTGACTTGAACAGTACGCGGGTCACCGCTATTCCCATCGAAAGCCAATGGGTCTTGGCTGGTCTGTGAGTTTCCCATATCGTCTTGCGGCAAAGCCATGCATCCGATCTGTGCTTACAGGTTGGCAATGCACTCCGCGGTAGCAGGCAACAAGCATTAGGTACACGTGTACAGAGCGCCTCGCGTTGCTGGGTATGATGACCTATGATGTTGCATGGTCGATATGTGATCGCTGCGCCAGGATACTTACTATCTTTGTCATATCACGCTCCGAATCTATTACATAGGGCTTGAGTCTCGAACGGACTAGGCTGAGTATAAGCAGGTATCTGTACCGGACATGGGGTCAAAGCAAGGACAAGGGTGTGCACAGAGCCCTCACGACTTTCCATACCTATTTGAAAGCGACGATCCCATGCGGAGCCGTTGGCCTTCTCCCGAGAGTATGGTATTATGTTCAACGCAACTTTGGGGTGCTTAGCTTCAATACCCTGTTTGAGCAAACAAAAGCCGTTTCTTATGATCATTCAATCCTCAATCCGAGACCACGGAATTACCTAAGGTATAACGTATAACGCAAGTTTATCATCATAGTGAGGCTGTTTGTCGGTAAGCGGGAAGCACGAACCAATCTACCCTAGATGATGATGATAAGCTACGTTGCACTGGATTTCTTTTAGCTAGCCTCGACTGAAACTAAACTGGATAAGATGTCGATCTGGAATAATTCTAGACACCTCGGGTCTCAGAAGGCGCTATTCAACAGTGAAACATCGTGGGGGTCGTTGAGCTGTGCTATGCCGGGTAGTGAGTGTATCGATGACGATAGATAGATAGATACGGTTTGATGTCAAGACTTGATACCACTAATGAAAAAATCGACAAGTCGCTTCTTAAGAATAATCTTATTAGTAGATAATCTCTTTGGCCAACAGGCAGTCTTACCGGGAGAAGCTTGGGACGTGTGTAAGCACGTAAAGTAGAAGCCTACTGTAAGATCTCAAACAAGGCATACCCTGCATCTTCAGAATCAAACGCTGTTTTCCGCACAGCTCTATGTAGTTAGCGCAGTTCGGCGATAGACTGCTCCGACAAGCTGGTCGCTCGTCGGGGGTCGATGCGTTCGCCGTTTGCGTGTCATGGGATGGTATTTCCTTTTTTTCTTCTTTATTTTTTCTTTTTTTCGCCTTGGCTTCATCAGGAATTATTCTGCGGTCAGCAAACACATAGCCATATCACTGGGACGGCTCTTTTTTCAATCCCCTAATTCTGGTATCAACTCACGATACATATTACCTTATTCCAAGTTATTCACGATAGTAACAGGGTAAGCATGCAAACTCGCAAAATAGTCCCATCGGAAATCTCCTTATTCGTTTCAAGACCCACCACGAGACGTGTACGTGGGTGTGTGTGTGTGTATGTGTGCGCCTCCAGAGCGAAATATAATAGGGTAAACCACCATCATGTTGCTCTATGGCGCCATGCATGAGGCTGGGGGGGTTGATTTTACCGTTTTGACGAATGAGATAATCCCCGCAGAATGCATAATTCATTGGCTAAAGAATAGCAGAATAGCGAATGCAACTATTATGTCTCGATAAATTAAACCTATCGCCGCTCCTATATTACTTGGTCGAGCAGTCGAGATGCATCTGTCAACTATGGTAAGGTTATATATGTGCAATACGTACAAATATTGCGTTGCATCCCTCCTGCATCTGAGCGTATCAGCCCGAGCTCGTGGATGACTACCTATCTTGAAAGTTGAGTCTATATCCGTGGGTATGGTAGGATACCTACCTAAAGGCCAAGCTTCTAGTCCAGGCACGATGGTTGCTTCTGGGGAAGCACGAATCGGGATCCGTTCCATCTATTGTCTCAAATTAGCCAACCACCACCACTTTAGCTTATTTTTTAGCAAGCCAAAATATCGAGATATGTCATTCTCTCTTTCATGATGAACAGCATATGTGGCATTATGTAGTGTAACCCAACCTGCAGTTTTACGATAAAGCCGCCTTACCCAGCAGGAGAGGAGCGCCGAGAAAAATAATTGTCCAAGCAGACAAGATATGCGCTGCATGTCCATTCGAATATGAGGCTGATGTCTGCTTCTACCCACCATTGATGGATCTCAAGATCCTATTGTTGGTGTAAGATCGCGGTTTCGATAGACGGGCCTGAGTATTATTCTGATCTTAGTGTGTTAGAGGGTTTAATCGAGTGGTTGCGCCCGTGTCCGAAGACTCCATGGTCTATATTCCGGATCGGGATCCCCAAAAAGCAACATAAAAGGTGATAGTACATACGATGTAGCCAATGGAGGAGATGTCGATGAGGGAATCTATGTATCAGCATGATATCGAGCATCCTATCAGATAGGATATTCTTGCACTTAGCAGTATGTTCACACTAGTCTGATCGCTACGTATTTGATGTCTTTACAGCATGGATCATCGGGATATTTTTACGCAAGTCGCCGTTTAGCGCCTTGGATGTGCGGCCTGTTCGGAGTCTTGATATCTATGTCAACGGTCCATATTCTGATGTTCAATGTTGTTAAAGACCTAATGCACCAAGTAAGATGTACCATGTAGGTAACTTATATTCGTCCCAGGTACCCAATCCCCATATATGCATGCATTGGATGAGGGGTGCTGTCTACGCAATTGCCTCTTGCAAGAGTCTTGCGTTAAGGTTGTGCTACCATACTACGATGTATGTATGTATTATGTATCTTAGTACCTGATGAATGGCATCTCCGAGAAAAGCCGCTAAGGCTGAGTTGGAACCGTCTAGGGTCCCGGCAAGAGCTAGTGTGCATGGTATCCAGTAGCGTTAGGTGGACCTAAAGCATTTCGAGGCCTCGAGCTCTGAAAGAGTGGAGAGCGCTCTCCACTGATAGGAATTAAAGTACATGAGTTGTGTCGATTGTTTATGGGTCGACTATATAATAGCTAGTATATGATAAAAAAGATCGACGTAGTTAAAAATAAGTGAAGCTAAATAAGATCTACTTTTTTAATATTATATATACATAAAAGCCAATGCTTGAAACATGACCCTTTTTAACACAAGAGAAACTGTTTTATCATGATTACGGGCGAAGTCCGCTATTAAACGGTAACTTTAAAATAGCAAACAGTACATTACGTTACTAAAAGTGCCGCTTATTCCCTTTACTTGACCGGCTCGTATTAACACAAAGATCTTTCCCTTGTCTTGGCCGTTTTAGAGTTTGACCTGGCGGCGCATTTAAAGGTTGGGCATGGACAAAGAGTCTAGACGATCTTGGACTTGACCGCGCGTTCTTGGGGAGTTTGCGTGAGAGTCAGCTGGTATAGACTTCCTCTTCTTTCAAAGCGAAACCTTCTACAATACATGATCCGCATCATTGGGGATGACTCCAACTTCACCTGATCGCTAGGTATGCTGTTTGATCTGGCAATGCAGTACTGCTCTCAGCAGTTATATGGTCTTGTTGTGCACGTGGGTGACTAAATAAGGTAAATTTACCTATATACTGGTAGACTGGTAGATGGGTCTTCCCCAATGGCCCACCTCGAAAAGGTCTTTCAAAAGAGCCAAGGCTTGTCAGAAGTAAGCCTAAAAGAAAAACAAGTGGGGATAAGTACCTAACCTAGGTAGGGAGGTTTACGTAGCATCGGGCTACCTTCAGCTATTTGCATGGCTTGGCGTTGTGTCGCTTGTCCCCCGACATCTTTACCAATCATTAACTTCCTTTTACGCCGTCCCCCCGTACGAACCCTCCTTTTCGACGGATGCCTTGCTGCCTGATCTTTACCGGTCGGTCTGTAGATGAATCTGATAAAGAATGAGTGTATTTTTTTTTTTCGATTAGTAAATTACCGTTTAATATTGACTTGTTTATGCGGTACACATGTGTACTTTTAAATACGGTTTATTAAATATTTAAATAATGCTTTTTTTAGCCGAATTATTATTAAATTGTACAAGTTTTAAAGCATTAAATATTATTAAATTTAAAATTTTTTTTTATTTAATAAATTTAAAATTATAACTTAAATCTTTGATCCCGGGTCATTTAATAGTATTTTACCCGCGGGTCGAAAACATTTAATTACGTTTTTGTTTAAAATAAACGTGTTTTATTAAATAGTTAATTACGGATTTAAGTAAAAAAAATAAAGTGTTAATAATGTAAATGTTTAAATATATAATTGTTATTATAATAATAAGTTAAATTATATTAATATATAATATATTAAAATGTTTTAAAAAATAATTCGTAAGTAAAACATTTACATAATTTATTATTAACCTTACGGCTATACCTACATGTAATAAGTTAAATAAATACCTTTTAAAGTATTTAATGTTTTATGCGTCGTTTATATTTCCCACCAATTACCGCAGTTTTACACCATCCCGTTTTTGGTATGTTTTAAGATTTAATCGTAGTCTCATCAATTTATTATAAAACCATGTCGTGGATCTTTTCAAGCAACTTTAATAGATCTTGGTCCTCGAAAAGGAAATCTTCGGTACTGTAACAAGCTTAAATGTTTTAAATTATCTAGACCTCGGTATCATCACCCCCCCAGTTTTGATCCATCACACCGGTCACTCTACACACTTGTGCTCTGATTGGTACGATAGTCCTGCGCATCATGGCACGAGAAAAGAGCCATGAAGAGGGGGTCCCTTTTGTGTGGGTCGTAAAGGTAGCAAGGCTTATTACATCGTGAAAAGGTCTAGACAATTTTCGGCCTAGAATAACTTTCATTCGCTTATACTGCTTTTAAATGATCTAAGCACGTTTCCCATAATTCTTTATTAGTTGTACGACGATGGTTATAGTAACCATGTAACTACCTATTGAACCTACCTACTCGCGAAGTTCTGCCACCATATCATCCCACGTCGCTACATGACGGAAAGCTACCACGCAACCATATATGCATTAGTACATACAAAGATGTTGGTCGTACGTGTTCGTCTGGTATTTCTAGACGAGTCTTTTAACATTATTGTCTTGATAAATCAGTAACATCCCGAGCCTCAACCCCCACGGGCCGAGATGTCCTAACATCAATGTCAATTTATTACGATAGGACGCCTACATGATCCTACATGATATACATTTGCCCTAACTTGACTAGATCTTCAAGGCGGTAAGAAAAACTTAAGGGCGGTTCTTTATCAAGATTGAATATTACTAATATACGTACCGAGATCCTATTCAATATGGTTTAATGAATACACCAAATACCTACAGTGTAATGGGAAGAGGAGGGCTTTGAGAAATAGCATAATTTAAGTACCTAGGCACTGACTACATATTCTAGACCTATGTTTTACCGGTAACATCTCGATCGTGTTATGTCCTTTATGCTTGAAAGGTTCCCTCACTCCATCACACCTCTCTCGCCTTTTGCATTGCATCTTACGCTAGTCAACGTTAAATCACATAAAACACACCCGTCCCATGTTTCTTAGTGGAATCCCAGCGAATGGGAATGGATGGGAGCATGTGGGGAGCGAGCAAGGATAAGGAATTGTAATAATTAGGTACAGTACAGTAGGTACGTACATAAGAGGTAGTATCTAGGTAAGGTATCATGGTGCCTGTCATTAATTTATTACATGTAGAAAAGCTAAAGCCCCCGGTCGTTTCCCGCAATCCCATCTTTTTTCTACTGCTGCTGCTGCTGCCCCCCCTGGCTGCCTGGACTAGGTACTTGCAGTTCTCGAGCTGCAAAGACACTGCCACACCCACAATTTCGTCTACCCCCGGCAATTAGCTGCTTTTAGCGGCGCATCGGCGTACACGCTGCAGCTATGCTTCGGGACCAGCAGCTACATGTAGGCTCTAGCGTGCACTTGTCCCGAGTTCCATAGTGGAGGGAGGATTGGAGGGTCTGGGTTACTGTTTTATCTGGTCCTGGATCCAGTGATAATTATGTGCGAGGACCAAAACGGCTTTTTCTTCTTTTGTGACTTCCTAATATTAACTATTATTTTGGTTGGAGCCTAGGTAGAGAAGAGCGCATCCCTAAAACCATAAGTATCTTTTCCCCTTTATTTATTAAGCTAGTCCGTTTATTTTACATCTTTTGACGTTTTCAAGAATGAGAGGCCTTGAATTGAAATCTAGCCTTAAAGAAAGCTCAATAAGTGGAGCTTATAAAGTTATGCCCGACTTTTAGGAGGGATGTTGTGTTTGGCCAAGATGGTATTTCCTAATTAGGCAATTCGTCTGTGCACCACACTAGCGTCTGGATCCCAGGCTTTTCATTGGTCGAGATATGGAGCTAAAGCTTTAGCTGCATGACTAGCGTTAAGCTAATTTTAGTGCGGATATTTTGGGCGGTACGTACCTTTGATAAAAGAGATAAGGCCTTTGATAAACCGATAAAAGGATAAGGCTTTTGATAAGAAAGGCTTTGATAAGAGAGATAAGAGGATTGGGGAAAAAGGTGGCCTGTGCACCAGGTTTAGGCTAAAAATTTAACCAATCACATTAAGTGGCCATATGCCAATACAAGGCCATATACAGGTCACATGTTCTTAAGTGCAAACCTAAACCCTTTCGGGACAACACCACATGACTTAGGTCTACAGGAAGCCGGGTTCGAATCCCACACGTTCCTTTTTTTCTTATTTTAACAAAAGATAGACGATAATACAATACATAGCCAGAGCATCGTGCCACCGCCGGGCCGCGCGAGGGGAGGCGCGAGGGGGGGGGCGCGAGGCGCGCGTCAGCGCGCCGAGCGCCCCCCCCGAGCGCCCCCGAGCGCGGTCTGGCGTGGTGGCACGTGACCCTGTGGGGATGAGCGGCTAAATTTCGGAAAAACGATGTAAGGGGATGGGGGATGACATAAGGGGGGATGACATAAGGGATGACATAAGCCTTGCTAAAAGTCGGGCTCTTGTGGTCCCCACAGGGGGGGCCCTCGGTTTAGTGCTCAGGTACAGATACCGGCGACACTCTTCTTATAGTACTTAATGTGGGTACGTTAACTTACATATGCACGGGTATCATGGTCCGAGAGAGAAGTACAAGTACTAGAGGGGTAGCTCCCAAACAAAAGCCGGGAGGAGCGATTAAACCACTTACAGGCTTTGAAGTGATCAGTCAACCTTTTCTTTCCCTTTCCCATCGAGAAATCCAAGGGCTAGACACCATCTCCATCCTTGTCCATCCACCCCAATCCACCCCAATCCACCCATCACTGGCCAGATCAGGAACAGCCCTTTTTCAATCCTCTAACCCTCTTTTATTTTTTTCCCTTTTCCCTCTGCCACCCCTGTAAAGACAGGCCATCTAAACTACTGTACGACAGCACAAAGCCAAAGAGATTGAAAGGTCCTTTTTTTCCCACGCCCCCCATCCCACCACCACCTGCACTCGGATGTCTCTTTCTCCAAACCCCCAAACTCATTATTATTATTCCCAAATACTTCTCTATCTACCAGCTTACCTTCACACACTGCCTTGCCTTACCCTACCTACCCAACCAAAAGACGCGCATCTTTTTTTCCTAGTTTATTTTATTTTCATGTGTCTTCGTGGCGACCTGCAACCTGCGACCTGCATTCCTCCGCACTGCCTGTTTTATCGCGTCGCCCCTTCCGAAGGCATCGTCGCTCATCTCCATTTTTCGCGGCCGTGTCGTCACCACTTCGAGATTGGACAATTCAGTCAAATCAGTATCCAGTATCCTTTCAATCGCGTCTACTAGTAATACACGCCTTACTTAAAAATCTTTCGCCTCTTCCATCCCGCGTGCCGCAGCCTGCGGGCGCACCCACAATTTACTTGCTAACACCAACCCATCGCATCGCGCCAAAGCAAGGGGGATAAAAGCCCGCCGCCGCGATCCTGCGACACTCATCCTGTTGTCCTACGATCAGCGCGATCGTCATCTAAATCCTCGACCGCGTATTGTCATAGTGCCCCAGAAATCCAGGCACCTCTTGTAGGGCGGCCTAATTGCATGCATCTCTTAGCATGAACGTGGACCCAAGTACTTCACGTGTAGTTCCAAATACGTCTACCAAACCCACCTTCTCTCCTTTGTCGTCGAGCCGCGCGAGTCCTTTTCCTCCCACTACGACCACGTCTACCCTCACTAAGACCGCCATGGCCGCGTCCGGCTTTCTCCCTCATTCGCAATCGCAATCCTTTAGATCCACAGCTGCGCCCGCTCAGTCGTCATATCCGCTATCTATCGGTGCTATTCACCACTTCGAACGCGATGCGACTACTAAGCCCGTCGGCATGCCGTTCGTTGCGACTCCCTCTCCTGCGTCGTCTATATTGATTCGCCGCTTGCCAGCCGGTACCACCGAGGAAAAGCTGAGCCTAATGCTTCTCTTCTCACAGGAGTTGGTTGACATCGAAATGCTTCCCGCAGAGCAATCGGAAGACCTAGGTTTTCGGTCTGCGATTGTGAGATTTAAGACGCCTACTGGAGCACAGCAGGCCAAGGATATGCTGCACGGCAAGTCCATAAGCTCGAGCGACGTCGATTTAATTGTCGAGATTGTGTCAGGTAGCCCTACCGCATCTAGAAGATATCCGATTGATAGTGCGATCTCTGCCCCATCTAGCGCTCCCTCCTCGACGACATCGTCCGGCCAAGCCTCGCGTCAGTCATCCAGATTTAACGGTCCGTTTCAGTCTCTGGATAACATATCACCGCCCATGAATGGCATGTATGGAAGCAATGAACTACCGAACCCCGAGTCCAGTGCGCATTACCAAAGCCTCTTCTCGCCGCAGTCGCCAATCGGTAATCACCTAACAGAACGCACGCGCATCTCAGGCAAGACTCTCATTAATCACGACGTTGCAGAGGATGATGAGACGCGTGAGCTCCTGAAAGATCCGGTTGCTTATGCTGAGAATGGTGCAACGCAACAACGAAGAGCTACTGCACCGCAACTACCTATTGGTCGCATGGCTAACTTATCTCTGAATACGGCGACCAGTGGCCCGACAGCTCTATCGCAATATGGTCATCCGAGCATGACTCCCTTGTCCGCACACGGCAATACCATGTCTCCAACTGTCATGAATAGCGCGAGTCACTCAATGAACTATCAGATGGGTAACCAGCACTACCAGCGCCATAGCAACTTTCCGCCTGTGAATCCTGCTGACCAGAACCCACCATGCAATACGCTCTATGTTGGTAATCTCCCAATTGATACATCCGAAGAAGAACTCAAAGCTATGTTCTCCAAGCAACGGGGTTACAAGCGTCTTTGTTTCCGGACTAAGCAGAACGGCCCGATGTGCTTTGTTGAATTTGAAGATGTATCGTTTGCCACCAAGGCTCTACACGAATTGTACGGTACACCTCTCCATAATAGCATCAAGGGAGGGATTCGTCTTAGCTTCTCCAAGAATCCCTTGGGGGTACGTTCTGGTCAGTCCCCAGGGCAGAATAGTCCTAGTTCTTTAGCGGGTATGAACGGGATGATGACCGGTCCCGGAAACGGCTTTACCAGCGCTAATGGTCCCCCGCCGGGTCTTGCGGCCCCTCCTGGCCTAAGTCGCATTGCTTACAATGGCGGATCAACGACCCCTAGTAGCACGAGCACGCCGTATTCTTCAGCAACCTTCCCTAGTACCAACAGCAATGTATGGAATAGCTCATTATACAGCGGACCGCTGTCGGCCGGTGGTGGTTCTTCCGCGGTCAACGGAACCCCATCAGCATTCCCGCCTTATATGATGGGGCGATAGATGATTAACCTCTACCCACCGAATCTATTATGGATACATGTCTTGTGTGTTTCGAGAATCGACTATCGGCGTTTAGGAAGGCATTCGAAATGGGTTCCGAGTGAACGGTATTTCGGCTCTACACGAAATTTTGCTCGGGCAATAGGTGGTGGATTTGAGATCCTCGATCTTAGAGGTTGTTTGGCTAATGGCTACATATGTATTTGCATTTGCAAATGGGGATGGTGGTTATGCATGGTTTCAAGCGTCGGCGTCGACTTTTTTTTCTTTTCTTTTTCATTAATATGATTCCCCTCGGCGAACCACCGTGTGGTTACCGGTAGCCTGGGAGTTTAGAGTCATATCGGTGTTTTACTTAAGACTTGGTCACAGGAGGCATGTTCCGGTGTTTGTTTCACTTTATGTTGAGCGGGTCATTAGCATTGTGTTTCTTATGGCGGCCGCCCCTCCGCGTTATCGCTTCTCCTATCCGAACTTGAACAGTCTCGGATGATCTCGGCTATGGATTTGATCTAGGCTTTCATTTATGGGTTTATCGCGTTGGCCGAACTTATCCTCGATGGATGACGTCTGGAATGGAAGGGCGAATCGGTTGTATTATTTATCGGTCTCTGTTCAATATTTGAAGCATGGTGAAAAGAAAAAAAAGACGATTTATCTGGCACGCCCATCCATATCCAAACCAAAACTTAAAAAGGCGATACCATTCATCTACGTGCGGCATTGTCAAAATTATTGGGCGAAAAAAAAGGGTTGGGACTGGTGTCAGACGGAGCGAGGAGCATATACACTTGGATCCTTCATTATTTTGGAGCTCAGGCGGGCTGGTATTAGGTTTACGTGGTCGGCAGACAACCGGTGTTACAAAGCATCCAGCATCTGAAGAGAGGCCGATATTTGATATCGGGGGGGCAAAGAAACGACCTCTCGAACATCAGCATTCCCTGACTTATATTAGCATAGCCAGCGTTCTCCCACCTTCGATCGGCGCATCATCATCTTACAAGAGAGGGGTTCTCTTCGGTTATTCTTGGAAGTACATGCAATGAGCGGGGGGCAAAAGCGACGGAGTACTTGGGGCATGGGTTTCTATATCTTTGCAGAATAGGCATGGACGGATCTGGAAACCTGGTATATGGCATAAGGCATGGAAAGGGGGGACGAGTCCAGCAAAATGAAGCAAGACATAGGGAAAGACTGGGTTAATCTTGCGGGGGTTGTTTGTTGGGCTTTCCCATTATACCTTTTGTCGCCGTCGTTCATCATTTTCTTGCCTCTCGCTTTACGAGTTCTAGTTGATAGAACCAAACAAGCCGCGTCAGGCGTCATCATGTTTCCAGGCAAGCCAGGGGGGCGGATAACTATATTTTTCCTTTGGCCGCTTCTCTTCCTCTTCTTCTATTTTCCTCTGTCGTCATAATATAGCTAGCGATTTTTAGACGGTCACCTCGATTCACATCCATACCAGAAAGGAAGCATCTACCATATTTTATTTACTTTTATATTTTACATTTTCTTGTAGTGTTTTTCCTTTTTCCCCCTTTGCATCCCTGGATCGTCTATCATATATCGCACCTTCTTAACCGTGTAAAATCACCTAACCTAGATGCCCCCTTAGCTACGGCTTAATGTGTAGTGGGTTCGGGACGGGGATGATCGGCCGTCGTATCATACCAAGTTGTCCGTAGTTTGGAGCGAGCGTCTAAGTGCGGGTCGGAGTTGGGTAGCAAATAGGGTGTACGTATGATAGGTACCTATGCATAGATGGATGGGCAATTCGGTAATTTAACCCCGGCGTTGTTGCTTGTAGAGTATTAATGGTTTGCTTGGTAGCTACTTGGTTGCTGTCCATGAAGTCTTTTATTCGTACATTTATCAGTTCGTATTCGTTCCTCGTATCTCTATAAGCTGCCTCCCCGGACTCGCGTTGCTTTATAAGCACGGGATCTAGTACTAGGGTGCCATCGAAGTAGATTGCCGCGCAACGGTTTATGATGATCGTAATGTCCACATATGACGCGGGACGGAACGCCACGTGTATATAGCCGGCCGCGGGGCCGCGTTCGCGTGGAGATGGACGTGTCTCGGGTATAAGAGAGGGAATTACGTAGGTAGGTAGTTGATTTAAACGCGTCTCGTCGAGGGTCAGGATGACCGTCGGTCCTGATGTTCTGGGGCCCGAGCCTTCGCGATAATGATTTCGTATTTATCCATGGTATCGTGTCTCCCGCTGTGAACTATCCAATGAACCCTGATATTTTCCGGAGAGCCATATGTATATTGCTTGGAGCAATATCAAGGCTAGATGAATATTGTCTTATCTTGCTATCTCGCCGAGTAGTTGGATAGCGTAGGTGGTTCTAGGACCCAATGTTCCCATAAATGGAGGTGGTTTAAGCTAAGTATGAGCGTCGTCCCATTCCGTCAGGCCATGAACATGCCTTTTCTCGATCGCTTGATAGCCCTCCTGTGCAGGATAGAGCTTTAGTATATCAGGTTTTTGAGAAAATTTTCTCCTGTCGGGCAGAAAAGAGAAGGTTAGGTTGAGACGATGTCAATGTCGAATCTTGCTGCCACCCCTGCCTTTTCTTCATCTAGGGTTGCAGAGGATGGATTTGAAGTCATTCCTTGCCGTCCGTCGGTCTCATCCCGACCCCGCGACCCCTGAAAGATACAACCTTTCCACGTTGTATATTTCCGTATCCTAGTAATCCAATTAGCCCACCGGGTTCCCTGGGAGGCGCTCTAAACGATTCGACTACGACTTTAAACATGAACTGGGAGCTGGTAGTATATTTTCTACACAATGAGTAGCTCGTATTTACGCGTGTAGGGTCCCTACGGGTCACAGACGGACGGATCAGTGAAAAGAAGTAGCAGAAAATATCGGATGCCTCTCCGTCGACTAATTTCCCTATCTAGTTGCTCGTAGAGCTTTTCGGCTTCTTTCCTCCGACACGAATTGCGAATATGTCTAGGTACTTGTTGACACTCCCTTTTTGATAGAATATCTACTAGCAAGCCAAGGTGAAGGTCAGGAATCGCTTCTCATCTAGTTGTTCAATCATGCGCTAAGTCATGTAGGGTCAAAGAAGGCTAAATGTGATAGACAAATGTAAACATATAAGCAGGTCTGATAGAAGACGGGGGCCATACCTGTTTCTATCTAGCCCAGTTGAAATGTTTTTTTTTTACCATCTAATGCTTACCTGAAGATAAAAGACAAGAATATTTTCTGATCATCTTCTGATATGTTGTATGATAGGTAAAACTCCAGATAAGAGTTCAGGCTAGTTAGAGAAACACATGCAAGTAGCAGATGTAAAAGGACTCGTACGGTCGATTGCTCTCCGTGCAACGGCAACGTCATCTCCAAGTATTTGTTTACTTGAGGCAAAAGGGAACCAACAGAAGCATGGGATCTATGTAAAATCTAAATTATACATACATAAGCCGCAGTCTATGTACATGGGGGAGAAATACCCGGGGTTTAACTACCGAGATCCATTTGTAAATCCGTCGATCTCAGTCCCAGGTGAAGATCTTTCAATAGGCGCGAATACTAGTACGTAACACTTTAAACTATTGAGAGAATGTATGTATGTACATAAGAGAACAAGGGCCAAACTCTGATCTCGAATCTCCTGATCATGGGTCCGAAATGATACTACTAAACCTTGGCTAATGACTAATACCGTGTCATAAGAGCTGCAGAGTTCTACGTCCTTGGGAGGGAGACTTATCATGAATTTACACAGATATTCGAATGAATATCAAAATAGTACGTAAGTGATTGCTTTGTAATGTTTTTTTTATCGAGTCAACAGCGTGTAGGATAAGCACTTATGGAGAGGCCTACTAAATCCGTACACCATAATCTGTGATATTCTCCTAACGTAGCCTATGCGTGAAAAGATCACCCTTGGCGAGCTACGCGTATCCTGGTGAGATAATATCGGACCCTCGGATCTAGATATCGATCCAGGGGTCAGTGGGGTATGGCAATAATTTGCGAGGATGTTGCTAAGGAAGCTAAGCTAGGAATCGAGAGCTTCACGTACGGGTTGACTAAATGGTATGATACGCGGCGGCTTGGGGGCCGAACCTAGGACGACTACCTAGGCTTAGGACTACGGAAGATGTTCCACTTTTGCGAGTAGAAGACTCGATGCTTAAGGGTACTATTGAGATCAACTGAGATAATAGGTTCGATTGATAGCTATAAAACTAAAGAACTATCATACTATGATATAGAGACTTGTTAAATTCTTATTATATGATAGGCCGCAATATCTGTCCTATCAACGTCAATCCTGGTGAGGATGAGGCTTCTCAAAAGCCACAGGTTTACCCCCACGTAGGACGTGTACAAGCTGGCGGGTAGTAAAGACCACCAACTCTCAGACATCTGTGGCTTAAAAATAAATCCCCGTACAATCCATACCAAGTTAGACTCTAATATGCCATAGGCAGTCTCGGTACAACCCAGCGCACCCCAGCGTACATATGTTTCAGCTGTAGAGAATACTTGCCTTATTCCATCTCAGCTAGCAGTACTAGCAGTAGTATAAACCCACTTAAATACCTAGCTATTCAGGATTTGTTCTAGGTGAAGAGCCTATGATGCGCCGGAGTTCCCATGCTATACTTCTAATAGTATAGCTTGCATGTCACATCCTATGGTAGGCACTAGCGGTGCGGGTACGGGACGACGACGGGCGTAGTTCCGAAGCGTTGTTCAATTGGAATCACAACCGGTCGACGGTTCAGAAGCGAGTTTAAAAAAGAGCACAGCTAGACAAGCCTTGGCTCACCTTAGGCCCTTTTTTGCGTATACTTAGACGAATACGAAAGGTTGCGCAATGCTTCGATATTGAGTGTCGGAATCTAATGTAACTCGAACTCCAATGGCGCTTCGATACAACATCTAGTCTCTTTGAAGGGTCAAGTCGAACCCGACATGAGCTGAACCGAAATAGCTCCAAGCGGATACCATTAATGGGCCGGGGGAGCCTCGAGGTTTAAGTCCAACATGGTCAAAAGTACCTAATCTATAGGTAAGGTGGGGACATATTACTTACTAGTTACGCATTAAAAACTCCGGGGGTCTTCCGACAGTCGGGTCAACTGGGATATGCTTGCTCGAGCTGGATTTTTAACTGGCGGTGGAATCCAAGTTGAGTTGTTAGAACACGTACTCGTATCTTTACCGACACGGTATCGAGGCGGTAGAAGAAATAAAATGCAAGTCGCGCAGCTGGTACCTGTCAGGTGACGGCTTGTAACGCAGGTAGAAATAGAGCATCGCAAGAGTGGAGGTGGGATCATCTATTTCTTTTTTGGGTAGTCGATGAAGAAAGTACCAAGGGTTCCTCTTAGAGCCTCGTCCGGGTTTTTAAATGTGCGGGATGGTCCATACAAGCACTACGGTTAAGAGGTAGTTGCTGCAATGTTGGTGCATCGGAAGCGCTCGGATAGGCAGACAGCTGAACTGCCCAATATTTTCACCGACACGTACTAGATGATAATCGATTAACAAACGCGATTTGCATCTTTCAGCCCAACCAGAGGTTTGTGCAAGGTTTCGCTGCATTTGAATTAACCATGCTCCGGTATTGGTGGGAATACCATCCAGATTTGCCAACTTCACCCGGGCATTTATCGAAACTGGACAATCCATGCTGCCATGCTGCCATGCTACCAACGGAGCTGCATCAAGCACGGACAGCTAGGCCGTGAGTAGGTAGGAATGGCATGAGATGCACCTAACATCCGGCACAAACGAGCTTGTCTATGCAGGGCTGACCCGCTTAGGTTCCTCTTCTAGCTGCTGCGCTGTCCAATACTGTCTAGTAATCGGTTTGCAACTCTAGGTTGGAGTTCTGCATAGAACAACCTCATCCCTAGCTCCCTAGCATAGAGGTCGTCTTCGCCGCGAACATAAGATTGAGAGTGAATATGAGCAACGTAGTATCTGACAAGTTGTCTTATAAACTGATTGTAAAGTGTACGAGGCAGTTTCAGGTAGCTCGTGGGAGAATAGATAAATATAAAAAAGAATATGAAAGGGGGCGTCAGGATGGAGGAACTTGAAGTATGACGCAGGTAGGATGTAAATGAAGGATATTAGGGGATATGGATATTGGATTATTGATGCGGCGCGTTGCTAATAGACTAGGTAAGACTAACTTTAGACTCGAATTATGACTCGCTTCAAGTTCAACTAATACAAGGGAGGGAAGGTTTACGTTACTCGAGAGAAAAAGAGGCGGGAGGATTCAAAAGTTCAAAAAATAAAAAAATAAAAAAATAAAAAAATAAAAAAAGGTCTAAAAAAGTCTAAAAAGAATGTTCGTCAGCCCATTGGATCGGCGTGGGGACTGTACGACAGCTATTATGCACTCCATCCACGGGGTAGTACTTACCTCTATGTAAGTAAGAAGCGTATTAGTCGTACCTAGTATGGAGGTACATACTAATGTTCCACCTACCTACCTACTACAAAATGCATCTTGCTGCAATTGTTGCACTTGCTGCAATGTAAGTAGGGTCCGCCACCAGCGCCTATGTAATGTAGGCCTGCACATGCAGAAAAGATAGATAGAACATTAGCTACATCTGCCGTCGTTACTACCTAACCTCCTATAGCTGTACGGAATATACCTGGTACATAACCACTTACCTAGGAGAGCCTAGAAGGAAGCCTACCTAAGCGGCCCCGAACAACCTCGCTCACCTCGATACAACGTTAATAAACGCGCCCACCACAAAAAAGGCGGGCCGACCGTGCCAAATCTATTTGTACCACTCTTTAGGTACATGTACGTTGGCAATTACGCATCACACATTAAGAGCCTTGGAATCTACCTTGTAGGAAGTTACCTACCTCCTAACACTACAAGAAATCGGCAAGAGTTATCTACCTGAAAATACCTATAATAGGTATTTTACAACAAAAGGAAAGGGAAGGGAAACCTAAAAGATATAATAGCTGCTCGGCTTCCTTTCCTGAACATATATTTCTACCTAGGTTTCCAGTTTTTAATCTTTCACCTTTTCTTTCGCAGCTTGCAAAAACCAAACTCGACTTCTTAAAGGTTTCTCTTACTCTTATTATTCCTATTAATGTGCATCTTGTCAAAATTCAAATTTCCATGTCCATCTTTTTACCCATTTATCAATCTTCCCACTAAATAGGTACCTATCTACCTACCTAGGTACCCAGCCCAGCCCAGCCCAGCCGGACCGGGGTTGCATTCTTTTTTTTTTTTTTTTCCTTAGGGGTGTGCTGGCTGCATACATATTTCCCATCACTGTACGTACCTAACCTTGAACCCGTACCGACTGAACCGTACCGGTATGTGCCTAGGTGCTTAAGTGTAATGCTGTTGCATTTTTCCCATCCATTTTCGCCATTTGGTCCATGTTTAGTCCATCTCTGCCTGTCCATCTTACATGTACATACCTACATGTACATACCTACCTCCTACATGTAATATACCCCTCTTTTTGGCCCCCTAATAACCTGCTGTTCTGTACTTAGTCCCGTTTATCTTTTTTTCCTTTTACATCCTCTCACGGGTGTACCGAAGAATCGCTGCGTCTGATCCCTTTCCCTGGTTCGTCGCTCCAAGCAAGGAAAGGGGCCAGCCGCGCTTTTATTTTCGTCATCCCCGTCCCCCGACTTCACCCAACGCGGCTCTTTTATATCTGATTGTTTCTTAAGCGGCTACCTACATACATATCTACATACATATATACCTCGACTTAAGGTATCCGCTTGAATCTGCTTTGACCTTATCTTCCGTCAACACGCCAACAAGCCAACAAGTCAACATCCAGAAGCAATACATAAAACATTTTCCATCCGCCGCTTGGATGACGATACCTTCACCACTACACACCAGCTAAACCCATCCCGGCCGCTGCTTTGTTGTTTGTCGCTTTTAGTGATAGACACGAGCTGACGGGCTGACGGATTTTGCTCTACTGATATCAATTCCCGACCTTAGCGCCTCTGATGCGCTTTTCATGAAATCCGGAGCTTAAGGCTAGCTTGGAGCTGAAGCTGAAGCTGTGGCTAAAATCGAAAAACATGCCTCCTCCGAGACAAGGCCGTTATCAACCAGCGTTCGTCTCCTTTGTTGACTCAAATTCTCAAATTATTCGTGTCATTTATGGTCCAAGTAACTAACGTTCCCATTCTGCGAGTAGCCGGGAATTTCACGTTGTTGTGCTAGGTGCAGGTAAGGGTTTTTTTTTTCTTCATTGCTCTTCTCTCATCCCCAGTTGAGATGTATGATCAACTTTTTTTTTTTTTTTTTTTTTTTTTTTTTTTTTAATCGAGGTCTACTCCATGTTGAACCTTTTTTCCCCCCTTGCTTATGCGTAACCGCCGCTAACTTCTGCTAGGCGGTGTCGGGAAGAGTTGTCTTACAGGTAATCATCCTTCCTAGCTGCAACTGATTCCGATTGGATCATCTTGAATTGAAACGAAACGCGATCTGTTTACGCCTCGTGCGTCATTCTCTACGCTAAGAGCCTAATTGCTAATGGGCTTTATTTTATTTTATGATAGCTCAATTTGTCCACAACGAATGGATTGAGAGTTATGACCCGACCATCGAAGACTCGTATCGAACCCAGGTGGCCGTCGATGTAAGTGTAACTTTACCCATTCTCTAATCCGTCGGTTTGGGCGTCAACATCTGCTGACACATTCGGACCAGGGTCGTCAGGTAGTTCTGGAGATGTAAGACAATGCCAACTACAAACATGACCCACCATTATTTTCTTGCTGCCGCTCTGGCACATACTAACTAGAGATAGTCTGGATACTGCAGGCACTGAACAGTTCGGTTGGTCACATTACTAAATACACCATTTATTCGTAACTTAGGTATGCTAACTCGGCCCCAGTTGCTATGCGGGATCTGTACATGAAGACTGGTCAAGGGTTTTTACTAGTCTATAGCATCACTTCAAGTTCGTCATTAACCGAGCTGGCGGGGCTTCGTGATGAGATCATCCGTATCAAAGACGACGAGACCGTGCCAATTGTTATCTGTGGAAACAAAGCCGATCTAGAAGACCAGCGGTCCGTGCCACGCACCAAAGGCTTCCAAATCTCGGAGAGATGGGGTGCGCCATACTATGAAGCTAGTGCTCGGACGAAGAGTAAGTGCATTTACCCACAGTTCTTTCGCATGCATTCACTCCTACCCATACTTGGAGCTCCATGGTTATAGAATGGCCAGACTAATACTTCAAAGCAAACGTTGACGAAGTATTCATCGATCTATGTCGACAAATGCTACGAAAATATGATGCCGCGGAGCCCTGCGTCGAAGATCAAGATGACAAGTTCGATCCGTACTCCATATCCTACTATAAAAGGCGAAGGCGGAGAAAAGACGGGGAGCGAGGCTCAAGCCATCGACCTAAATGTGTTATTCTATAATTCCTCCAATAGCTTTCACCCAAGAGCTTATGAGGGATGTGGGTGAAAGCTTGCATGAGGATTCAGTTTCACGGGGCGTGCGACAACTAGTCGTCAGGACGTCTTTTCGGATTATAGAATAGCTACTGGTTTAGGTGCGAATACTCTATACTATGGAAATCTAGGCGCTTGCAACGGTTACCTAAAACGAGGACGACGAGGCTCTCTAATGGGTTTGAGAGGTTTCTCATAGAGACTTGTTAGTTTCATATTTTGTCGCTATTTTGCAGCGCTTCTTCGGACCGACATTTGATCGGTTTTCGCTTCGACGATTTCGGCGGCGAAGATCCTTTCGCATTCTGGAGCGAACGTTCAGGGTTATGGGCAGGCTTGCATGTTCATCGTATTGCATGGGGAGGGCATAGTATGCATACATCACGGATCAGCAGACGAACGATAGCGTTCCAACCTCGGATATGGGGCCTACATAGACATGTAGGCTCCCCGAGTTATCATGCCGACCGTTTATTTTCTGCTTTCGGGACATTTGGGTTTCGATGTGGAGCTTTTATCTTGTCTTTTGTTTTCTTGTTGAAGATCCGGACTGCGCAGGCAACCTACATATTTGATAATCCATTTACGATACTACAGCACCTACATTTACCTAACTCGCCACAGAGAAACAGGCATTTCCACCCCAGAATATATATACCCACTCTGCCGCCGAAATACTCGATACCCCTCTTTTGAATTGGGAAGTGATTGAAGTGATGTGATCATTCATGTGATTTTATATGCTAGCTAGGTAGCTTAGGGATTCGGATTCGGGGATTTAAGAGCGCATTGCTCGGCAGTTGACCGACTTGTTGGAAGGAAGCCCTCGAATATGTACACCCTTCCCCAGACGATCTCAACTCGTATAACGGGTTGAGCTTGTACGAAAATAGGTCGAGGTAACATCCGAGGCGATGCCTCCACATGGAAGGGTCCAAGGTAGATCTTGTTGCTTGGACCACCTGACTCGTGCTCATCACACCTAGGTGGGCTATTTCGGCTCACCTGAGAGCCACGACTGTCAAAACTACGGAATGCGCTACTACATATATGTATGTATATCTATTTTGCCCCTGCCTTGCAGTACTAGATCAACCGGTAGAGTATCTATCGTATCGTCTCGTGCGCGCTTCCTTCTCAAAAGAAGCAAGTAGTGGCCAGAATAGGAAAGGGAGACGTCCGGAAGAGGTTGGGCGGCGGGGTGGGATGCAATCTACGGCCAAGTTTGGTCCGCTAGCACCAATGTGGGCGGGTGAGGCTTAACACCAAAACGGCACATGCGCGTCGCTTGAAATGTGAGAAGTCGACCGTCTCGGTCTGCTCTTGTTATACCGGGGTGATGGCTCCTTTGCGCATACATACTGTGCCCGCGACTGGCGGAGGGATGAGATGAGATGGCATAGGTGGTTCGTCGTCCGAGGGCTCCGTTGATCCGGTTCGGCAGGATCTAGCTGTATACGTTATACGTGTGTATTCGTTTATGTATGTATATGCGCGGCTGGATGTCACGAGGCTGGCTGACTGGCTGACTGGTTGTTTTCTTCGGGATGCAGGTATATATGTGGATGTTGGTTACGCATGATGGAGAGAGGGGCTATATTTACGACATCCCTCGCTTAGAATATCGTCTAGCACTTGTCTAGCATCAATGCCCAACGATGCTGTGTCTTGTTCTTAACTAGGTACCTAGTATATACACACATATGTGGATTGCAGAGAGTGATCCGCCGTGTGACATGGACTTATGTAGACGACAGGGTCACGAGTTGTAGATTCGTATAAATGATAGAAGCACGGTCAGCGTGTCTCAAATGGTTAGAATACTAATATAACAGGAAAATTGAAGGATAGCAGTGGCCTCGAAGATCAATAGATGGGATATTTTCCATCTGTCTAGGTGCATTCTTCGTCGAATATATGCGTTACGGAAATCTTTTCTGTACTTTCTAATAGAAAATAAGTATCACGTATGTCGAGATTATGGAAGCTAGAACACGGACGTAGACTAGCGTAAACATAGTTACCTACTTATGTATATCACCGATGCTTTGTGGTCCACGACTCGATCCTCCGCTTCTGGGAACTATGTAGATAACTAAAATGAGATTGTAGTAGCCACTATCCCTAACCATCCCAAGATTAGTTCAAGAAATGTCAAAGTAACATCAAACTATTAGCGCTAGGCGCTAAATTATCAATAGTCTCTTGCTACGACTAGCGCTCCACGTGGTATATGCCGAGGTAGGTAAGTAATAGGAGATCTTGATGCTAACCGCCAACCTGGCTGCTGGAGATAATCACCTTGATACATTACTGTGGTATTGAGGCTTAAAGTATTATGACACTATCCCAACTCATGTGATTCAGAGTGACATTGGCTATCGTTAACTCGTCCAACTACCTACCTAGGTACCTAGATTAACATAAGCTGGTGCGCCATACGGCACCCTTGGGTAAACTAACTCTCCTCGTAGACTGGAGTTGTCAAGACTCTTTAATTGCGTAAAGAACTACTCTCTGTTGGCCCAATTATTAACCCATAACCTCTCGGCATGACCCTCGGCTCTAATAAGTAATAGTTAAGTTGAGGTACTGTAAGCTTCGTAACATGCTAGCTTGGAATTCATGGTATATTGGAACGAGACAGTTTCTTAATAAACACTAGATTAAGAGCCAGCGAGGATATTATCTATCTTCGCGTCCTTTCTTTGACTATTAAACTTTTCCAAGTGTTAGATAACCGAGTCGAGCAGACGCTGTATCGATCAAACGAGTCTAAGGGTAATGTTTGCGTAGACTAACTTCTCATCCATATATAAAGCCCAGGCCGAGGCCGACATCTGCCTGAATCCGAGTTGTGTATATGGAATGTAAGCTTTCAATGCAGTCAAGTTTTCTACTGGTGTTGCCGTGCTATCCAGTCCATAGGGTAATATTCACAGATGCATAGCCCAGTCTTGCTGATGAAATCGAAAAGGAACATTGGAACTAGCCCTTTAAGAACCAGTAGATTTAACTTCGATGTATCGCTGTAAGGTCTTTTTCTGGAGGGCACGTTGCTCGTTAATAACCTCCCATAACTCTTCATTTTCCTTCCTCAGCTCTTGATCCCCAACAGTGTCCTCGGCTGGTGTCTGGAAGGCGAGGATGGCTTGTTCCAAGACGTCATGCGGGAGTCCGCTAGATTTAAGCATCCTGCTGAACTTCGTATCTTCTGAAATATCAGAATCTAACTGGGAGGTAAAGTTATAACTGCGGCTTCCCAGGAACGGCTTCACGACAGCAACTGGCTTGGTAGGCCGCGAGGTCGGAAGTGGAGAGACAAAGACTATGTTTGTGACAGAAGCGTTGAGGTTTGTTAGCTCTGTGGAGTCGGCACGGCTGCTCAAGTCCCACCGTAGAATCTGGCCTTGCGGGTGGCCTGTTATTAAAGTCGTACCATCGTAGCTCAAGGCCATGCACGATGCCGCTCCCGCCTCCTGAGGCGTAGCGCCAAAGGCCGAGGAAACTTGAACGGCCGTAGAGCTGTCTTCTATACTCTGAGGACCCAGCAGAGCTTTATCGGCAAATAAGTCAATTGCATACAGCGAGCCGTCATCGGAAGAAACATAGATAGCTCGTGCACACGGATCGAGGGATACGCAAAGTGGCGAGCTCGGGAATAGCAATGTTCGCAGAGCTACACCGTGCTGGTAATTCCAGATGACACAAGACTTGTCCTTGCTTGCTGAGACGCAGATGTTAGTATCCGGATTTACGCTTGAACCGATAGCAAGAGACGTGATAGCGGCTCTGTGATTCGATAGCGTCTCTTGAGGTTCGTGTTCGATGGTCGAGTCTAGTTCTAGCAAGCGGGGGATAGACCAGACATTGATGTTCGAGTCCTCAGACCCGGTGAGAAGGTGGTAGGGTGTAACAGCGATACATGTAATTGCTTGAACATGGCAAGCAGACGTAGTTACTTGTCTACCGGTGCAGACCTCCCATATGATAAGCCTGCCCTCTTGCGAGCCCAAATAGAGCACATCGTCTTGCAGCGCGATGCTTCGGATGCGCTCCGGGAAAGTAACCAAGGCCTCTTGATTGCCTTTGGCCCTCGAGTAGACGTGTACCGTTGATTTCTCCTCCTGGGCTGTAAATACGTGCGTATCGCTCACAGCCAGACAATGACGGGGGGCAGAGCTTTTCTTAAAGGTACTTGTCGTCGAATGGCTGGGGTGGAGTGTATGCTCATAAATCCCGGCATCTTTTGAGATGGTGGTGTTGTTAGATAATGGCTGTCCAGCCACGGACACGAAGTAACTTTCTGTCAACATTGGTCCCTGTTCATCTGGACTCGTGATGATCTATGTAAGTAGGTAGATTTGTAATTTATTGTGGAATGGTTGAACTAAACACAATATCCTCTACTAGTGTGTAAGTAGCAGGTAGCTACCTCGGATATTTTTAGGATTGGTCCGATTAAGTATGTCGATCCTGTGGTATTCTACTTGTCCGAAGATTGTGTAAATGACTGGCTGTTGTACGTTTTGATGCTGTTTGATATTTGATGTTCGATGATGTTAGTGAAGCTATTTTTTTTCTTTTCCCTTTTCCCCCACAATTTTCCATTGGTGGTGGTGGTTCATCGTTCATGGCCCCACCAACATGCAGACATTATGCAGGTCGTTTGTGGCTGTCGGTGGGACCGGCAATGCGGCGTTTCGTTAGCCTCAGAGCTTGGCGTAAATGGTACGTACCTTCTATTGTCCAAGTTTGGGAATCTAGAATCTGGAGCATTTCACCATGTCGATAATTTAGATCCCTACCTACCTTATGTAAATGAGTAAAATACAAGCTTCACATAATCTGTATAAGGTAATTCATGTTTTCGTCTTGTTACCCTATTTCGACTAGGCTTCAAATAACATCCGGACTATATATTCCTATTCCAGATTTTCTCCTCTTTGGTTCCTTCGCCCGCAACTTCATGCACGATGCGCAGCCTGACCGAATGGGTGATTGCATAAGTTAGGCCGTTAAAGAGCGACGTGGTCTCGTACATGAGAAATGGGAAGATTTTAACGGCGGCTACATACGTGCATCGTCTCCAATCGATTCCATCTTTTTGCCCGATGGTTCATCATGTTGCTATCCTCCCGCTCGTTTATATTTTCGACAATGGCCTTGTTCATCGAAGGTGGTAATCCCTTGGCTATTATGTATATGTAGACATGCGGGTAGCCAAGACGAACCAAACTGAACCAAACTGAACCAACTAAATCCTGCAACTGACGATAGTGCTGCAGCATGTCTGAGCTTCTCCCATAACTGACCAATCCGACTTCGAGGCTTCCCTCAGCTTCGAGAACCAGGTGGAACCTCGATCCTCCGTAGGCGTTCTGC
This sequence comes from Daldinia loculata, assembly GCF_022478755.1. NCBI lineage: Eukaryota > Fungi > Ascomycota > Sordariomycetes > Xylariales > Hypoxylaceae > Daldinia > Daldinia loculata. The sequence goes on along the minus strand of NW_026054872.1, from coordinate 232,733 downwards.
ATACGAATGGGGTAGAAGCAGCTTCACGGGCAACGTGGTCGCCCATCTGTCGTGTCGCTTGCCAGATGCAACGAGATCAGGTATCATCATTCGACCGAATAGACTTCTTATTCTAGATGCAGGGGGTAGTCACTTGAGAGAAGATAAAACCAGTTGCTTACCTAGGTAAATACCTAGCTGTCAGGTAGGCAAGCAATATTACTTCATGCTAAGTTTACTGACGGGTCAGCTACCTGTTAGACACAACGTACACGTCGTACACGTACACTAGGGTACGGAAGTAGGTGTTGCTCTGGCCTCGGAGCTTTCTTCGATCAGTCTTTTCCTCCATCTGACAATTGAATAGCTAATCTTGCGCCATGATCAACTTTCTCCAACCAAGGGTCCCAAGTCTGGTCGGCAAGCCATGCTGCCCATGTCTCGTCAGAGAAACCTCCGCATTAGGAAAAAAAAAAAGAATATGGTGTAATGCGGTCACGTACGAAGTAATCGATTGGTTAGTTGGACGTGAATAATTTCCAAAAACGATAGCAGCGTTGCATCGTAGTAACTTGGCGAATGGATTTCTGGACCTCTCAATTAAATTGACTGATTGGTTTCTGTTAAGACGCTATTATGGTCAATACTACCCTAGAAAGCGATCCCTTGGCGAGAAGATCGGACGGTCAAGTCGAAAACCCTCCAAGTTTTCAGCGTGTAAGAAAAAGCAAGGATTTAGATATCTTCCTGGATATTTTCTAGGATATTTCTATATAACAGGTAGGTACCTATGTATCTAGGCACCTAGTTACCTATACTATGTGTAGGAATGTCTTAATTGAAATGTTTGCTATTTGATTTACTGTAACTCGGGGAGTGGCTATTTGTGTAAGTTATTACGGCATTAGCATTGCGAGAAAAAGAATTAAGAGTTTTTTTTTCTCTCTTTTTTATTTATTTTATCGTTGTTGATAATTATTAAGATAATTGTTAAGACGAACTATTCCGTACTTAAGATGATGAGCTCAGGCCCCACTTTAGTTTCCGTTCTCCTTTAGGCTCTGCGACCCCCTCTGCGACCCCCTCTGCGGCCCTTCCCCTTCTCAAAAAGACCCCTGGCTTGTCCTTGTCCGGGGGTCCATGGTTCATGGTTCATGGTTCATGGTTCATGGTTCATGGTTCATGGTTCATGGTTTATTCATCTCTGTCGAATTACGAAAACCAACCCACGTACGAACACAGCTCCATCCTTCACTAAATGAACCCCTGTCCACCGCTCAACTCTTCCCTAGCCTCTAGTAGCCTCTAGGTCTTCAAATCCGTGTGGATTTCCAACCCAGCTTGAGCTTTAGCTTTAGCTTTTTTCGCACGATTGTTTTTGTTGATTTCCAGCTCCTTCGGATTTGTTCTCAACATCGTTTAATCAATTCTGTTTACTTTTGCAACTCTACTAACAAATAACAAAGCATAATACACCGACTACCACGAATTAAAACTACGAATTAAAACTAGTCGGAGTTGGGAAATCAACTATTTTCAATACTTATTGTTTCGTATGAAAAGAAACTCCTAACCTAGGATTTTATTTACCGGCTTACACTCCCCTGCAACGCCACCGACCGATTAACTTGGACGCACGAACGAACGTCACGATGGGGAGCTTTGAACCCCTCATGGACTTCAATCTGCCGGAGCTCCTGGTTGGGGATTTGGAAGATTCGAAAGATATTTTCAAGTCGAGGCAATTGACTGCTGGTGCGCCAGCTCCATCATTAGCTGGTGACGGATCTAAGAGACGATATTCGCTACAGGACAGTTCGTTAAGCGCTGTTAATTCGTCTAATCTCCTAGACACAATGTGGAAGGCCAAGTCAATGCAGAATGTGAATGAGACGCAATCTCATTTCTTTACCGTCCGCGGCGAGTCACACCGGAATAGCAGCGATTCCGATTCAGCCAGTAGTGAATCATCTGGTGGATTGATGCCTCCATCAATCGGCACACGGGACGCATCCATCGCCACGACAGCCACGTCGGTTACTTCTGAGAGGTTGGAGCCACCAAATCAATTGAAATTAAAGCTTGTAATACAAGAGAAAAAACAAGCCGGTCAAAGCTGGATGGACCTGGATGCCGAGGATCCAACTTCTCCGGATCGAAGATACAGTATGATTAACATCGCGTCACCTGCTCAGTACCTGTCACTACGGCATGACCTAGATGATGAATCAAGGACTATGTCTTTAAACTCGGCTGTGCTGCGTCCCAACTTGACTAGCTCTCCTCCAACTTCGCCAAAAGTCTCGTCAAAATCCTCAAAATCTTCAAAATCGTCACCAAAAGCATCCCCGAAAATGTCGCCAAGTAGTGTCAAATCTTCGGGTGCTAGCGAACAACGAAACCGTATTAGATCGCCTTTGGCATGTCCTACTCCACCCCCAGAGCGACGATCTTCTTTGATGCACCGAAATTACCCTGTGCTTCCCAAGATCAACGTCTCGCCCTCTCTACAAGCCTTGTCGAGTCAACCTTTGCCAACACAGCATGAAGACGAGACATCATCTCCAGATCGCAATATGCCCTTATTAGCCCCACTCCGACCGTCTCGTAAGAAGGCGGATGATGTTAGCAATGGGCGTAATGCTAGTAAGACCAGCTTGCACTTGCCAGAGGCGGACATCGAAAGGGATGAACCCGAACGATACTCGCACGCGGAGAGTACTGAATATCCAGAAATTGCCGCGGCTGGGATCGATGTTGAATCCTGGTTAGAGTCTAGCGTTGACAACTTTCCCTACTACGCTCAGAATAGAGCTGATGGTGGGCATATGCCCCTACCGCTTCCGCCAGATGTTATTGATACCCTTCGAATATCAATAACATGCTTCCCGGAAACGATGCTCCAGTGTTCTAGCCTCTCGATCGAGACCATACGCGGCCACTCTAGGAAATTAAGGTATAAGTCCTCCAGTCCTGCAAGTCTATATTCGGAATCGCCCGTTTCAGTAGACTCGTCAGACCAGTCAAAGCAGACGAAATGGAAGTGGTTACCACCACTCTTGAGACAGCAGTCATCTCCTACGGAGACGCCAACCAGCCCGCAGCGAATCGGGTTTGGGGAAAGTCTGGAACCAAGGTATAGTCCGGTATGGCCCAAGAAACCGGACTGGACCACAATCCAAAACCTCTTCCCCTCCGGATCTGATTACCTCTGTGACGCCCTCTACGCTCACCTCGTAGCGTACAACTACATCACTTCGCTATGCCCCCGATCAGTGCTAATCAATCCTACTACTTCGAGACCTACTTCGAGACCTACTTCGAAATCCTCAACAACACCCTCAGAAATCAGTCTCGGTCTTTCGGTTGACCTCCGTGCTTCGGTAGACATACGCGCCTCTACGGACGGAGGCGCAATCCCACGGAAAGCAGCAACCTTACTCGGCCTACAGGAAGATCCGAACGCACCGATCCCCGGACCACCTTCTTCACGATGCAACACACTTCGCAGCAAGCGATCGTTCTTTGCAGCGCCTAGAGCCGTCTCTTATTATGAAGTTAGTAGACCGACGACAGCCGTGGGTTCCTTCAGTGGCCGCCGTCTTCCCCAACCTGATCAAGGCGAGCAAGTGTTAAGGGATTTACGGTTGGGACTGGCGAGATGCATCTCAAGACTCGTCGCTACGTTACGAGTGACGAACGGCGGCCCCGCAGGTCCTGATGGCGCGGGGCAGATGAAGCGAGAAGAAGATCCTGACTTTATGCGAGCACTATGCGAGATCGTGCGCCTCTCTGAGGAGAGGTACATGTAGCCAAATGAATACAGCTATAGCGTCACGAGCCATTTGATTTATCAACTATACCTATACCCACATATAATGGACAATGCAGAAAAGATACTCACGAAAAATATATATATATTAATACACACGAAGCGAAGACACGAGGGACGGCCTTTCAATACCGGTGGTTCGCATATTCTTAGACCACACTACCGCAAACGGCATCTTACTCTCTATCAATGGATAATTCTCATTTATCTACTTACCTAATGTACTTCTACACTTCCCGCCGTATCATCTCACCAGGCAAAAGCCACTACTCCTATATGTATTATAATGCGCGACCATTTGGGTTCTGTTGCTAATTATAGAAGGGAGCTAAGATGACGGACGAAATCTTTGGTCCAAGTTAAGTTTGCCTCGGAGGTGGATGAGGCTAGGAAGTAATAATCCGAGGTATTGGGACGATATTACAGAGCACGTGCAGGGAGCATGCCTTTTTGTTTTCGTACGGGAACATAGTTCAGGGGGGGAGCATATTGATAGATTCCGTACCTTTCATCTGTTAGCCGGCATACTGGGATCGGAAAAGGGAGTCAATGACTGGAGTTCTGGAGTTCTGGAGTTGACGAATATGATCTTTGTGGGTTAGGTGCATGCATATCTGAGATCGAGGGAATCGGTTGTTCATTTATATGATAATTAATTAATTATTATTATTATTACTACTACATACACCAAATTCCAGGGGCTATCATTATCGTTCTTTCAGTATTTGATGTCTTCTACGGGAACGTACATACGGAGAGTAATAAACGAGGGACCTATGTAGAATGAGGCTTAGATCGGAATTGCGTCTTTAACGTCGTCTGTATGTATATAATGTATATATTAATTGATTCCGACCCTTGTCGATAGGTAACAGTTGGTGGTTTTCGGGCTATTCTAGGCTATAACAGAGAGACTATTATACATATTAGCGCCATACCGGCATTCTGGACGAGCCCTGCGGGGTGGCCTACGCGAACTCATGCACTAGGAGGTAGGTATGTAAAAGCTGATGAGCTACATACGCTAGAACGCGTCTAGCTACTAGCTCCTATTACTAACTAATGTAGTACTAGTATATTAAGATGTAGTTAGTTAGTTCCTAACTCTTATAAGTTACAAGTTGCAACAACCACACCCAGATGGGCCGAGCCCCTCGGAACACGGAGTAAGGGGGTGTATATCTCTCATCCGTCACCATTACTTCAACTCCTGTAAATACTACACTGCTGGAGCAAGGGCGCTCTATGTTACCTATATGTATCACACGTAACGGAGCATTCGTTTGGGCAGTGCAATTTGAGACTGCAGAGGTGCTGGTGAAACGTGTCACGATGAATTTCCCATCCGTGCATACCTACAAATCATATAAATGACCCCCCTGGTTATATGACGATAACTACCTACCTAGGATACCCCTACTCTGCCTGTACATAGTAAAGTAGCACGAAGCAATTAAAATAACGGTTCGATATAGGTAGTTGAGATATACAATACTACTATGTAATCACGAGCACACCTTGCCAGTACCACTGCCAGACTCCCACATGGTAAAACTTGTAAAGGAAGCTAGATTGCAATATGCAAGCCTAGGTATCTCCTATTATGCAATGCTCATATTCAAAATACAACGTGCTTCCCGACATAGCAAAATACCAGCAAATAGCCTAACCTATATGGGTACCTAGGTAGGTAAACAATTATGCATCACCTGTAATCCGTCGTATCGTCAAAAGAATACCTATCCCTCAATACACCGCCAACCTGTCCCTTCTCCGCGAAATCATCCATCCCCGTGAACCCGCTTGACGACGTCATCGTTGTAGGCGGCCAGAAGAAGCTACCGCCCTTGCTATCCGAGTCGCTAGGCGGATACGGCGTAGCGACAGACTTACCAGGGCCTTGAGGTAGGTTATCAACGGTAGGCGTAGCCAGACGCCCGTGCATGCGGAACGTTTTCGCGTGTGCGTTACTCAGTCCCAACAACCCAGCCGTGATGAGCAGTAGTAGCATGAAGATAATGGAACCGACCTGCGTCATGTTACCGCTGAAAGCGGCCACCATGTACACGATCAGCTTGGCAGCCGCCTCGAGGTAACCGTCCAGATGTGTCTTGGCACGCAGCCACGATGTCGTGGTGATGGCCTGCAAGTCCTCGGCCACGCCACGCAGACACACAGATCGGCCTTGGCCTAGATCTACTAGGTACTCCGTCAACAAGCTGCTCACGTCGGGTTTTGGTGGTGGAGCCACGGGAGGTTTCGACCGCTGTTTGATAACCCAAATGTTAAGGACGCGGGATAGCATGAGAGCGAGGAGAGATGCTACGCCCCACCATTCCCGGAGCAGGATCATGAACACGAATGCGGTTATGGTAAGCGCGGGGCTCATAAGGTATAATACGTGCGAGACCCAACCTAGGTCGGCGCCTTGATCCTGCCATATGGTAGCTCGCTGGCCACGAGCCTGCCGCCGACCGCCTGGGAAGTAGTAATTACGTTCGGGCATCATACCCACGTCCACGGTGACCCTTTGTCCGACCATACCTACACGTTCTAGGTAGCGTTGGGTGGCGGTATTGGTGATATTATGCGTCGACGTCTGGCCCTCATATAACTCAACCGCGCTGTACGACTCGGTCCTACCGGCGAGCGCGTCGGCGGCCTGCTGATAGTGCAGGCCGGGAGCAAGAAGCAAGGCATCGAGCCACGACGAGCCTCCTACGATCTGCGTGCGCTTGGCGATGGTTCCGAGATCCGCAAGTGCGAGGAGGCCTGATGCCGAGAGCGTGAATCCCGGAATAGGAGTTTGAGTCCAATTCGGAAACGAAGCCTCACGCTTCAATATGGTCTGATTACCTATGTTATTAGTATACTACGTAACGGTTTGCTTGGAGTGAATCTTTTAACGCGCCTCCATTTCTAACCGTGATACCCTCTTAGCCGTATTAACTAGATCGAATTCACGACAGGCTTAAGCTAGCTTGTTAGGAGGTTAAAATTCGATCTTGGAAAAGAAGGCACTGTACAAATATATAAGAGGCCGAGCGAGGGCTACCCATGATCAGGTCAAGAGGTCCATAGAACATGCCTCAGCCCTCGCCTGGGAAATTCCACCTTTTCATAGCCATCGTAATTCAGCAAGAGGGTTGTAACGCGAGCAAGGCTCTGAGCTACCCCTCGCTGATCAGTAGGGCTAGGTCGTTGTCGAAGCAACCATAAGCAAGTCCATAAGCAAGTCGACATGTGAAGGATCTTGGTAGATTGACCAATAGCGTTGCGGCGGTGAGATCACGAGTACCCAACCATCGTAGCGCAGGGAGATGATTACACCCTCCCGTCCGCAATATATGACACGGTTATCTTCTTGGCGGTTTAATTGAGCAATTCGGCAGGGCGGATATGTTTAGTTCTTAGACATACTCAGACATGTTGAGGGGATTGGGGAGATTTTTGTCAAATCCGAGTGGAGGAACCAGTATATCTTTTTTGCTACTAGCTGCGGCAACTGCAGGTCATTGTGGCAGCTGATGGTAGCCACTAATTTCACTATCTTCTTCATAAATAAGGTTGATTGAACTGCATAATTAGGTCATTTATGTACCCCCAATCTTACATGTACATATGTACCTACCTAAGGTCTGGGGTAAATGTATGGACCTACTTAAGTACCGGAGCAAAACGGACCGGGCAAAGGTACGCCCTATGTTATCGATAAAAGCTCCCCGTCCTAATCCGATAAGTGCATAGATCCCCGGCTCTAATACGTCGGCTGTAGCTCTTTGGCTCTTTCTCAACGTCCATCTATCTCTTCTTTCTGATCATCAACTAGCACCGCTCAAGGGCTGCAGATCTCACGCGCGAATAGGCACTAGCTAGCATGACTTGACCCAAAATGGCGCCTACGCAGCCAGAACCGACCTACACGGTTTTCGTTCGACTCCCGTTTCCTAGAGGCGACTTTGTCGATCCTCCGCCTGTACGTACATAATTCAATCAATAGATTCCATCTCATCTCGCCCTGCTGTTCGAAGCTAAATGACATATTCAGACGAATTGGGATTCGACTAAAGATGAAGTCCTCTGGAGCATCGTATCTCGTCCTTATAAGACGGAAATAGACTGTAAGTGACAATTATTCTATATAACTAGCGGATTACACGCGAAGTAACTAATAACTACATACTAGGGAATGATATGTAAGTGCTAATTCCCATCCCCAACCAACTTCGATATTTTTGCCAACCCATTTCAAAGCGCAAACCAATTCGGAGTTACAGTCGACTTCCTCCTCCAGCAAATTACCTGGCTCAGCAATCATCGTACCTCCCAAATTCAAACCCAGTTGCGTAGGGCTGCTACAGCATCTAAGGGCTCGGTACCGTCGCCTCAGCCCAGACCCGATGGCATGTTCTCCGCAGAACCTATGCGACGCACCGGGTCCGGTGATAGGTCGGTTCGAGCACCATCAGCATTGTCGATTAGGAAGGACTCCCCTCTACCGCGTAACGACGGTAGTGTCCCCGGTACGCCAATGAGGAGCACTCCACGACCGACTGTGACCCGCACGTCTTCATCTAACACCGCCGTCCATATAACTCGCAACCTGGTCAGCAGCGGCAAAGCTCCTGTAAAGTCCAACGTTGATCCCCAACGCCACCGTCTCTCATCCCTCCCCATCGCGACCTCCGTCGATGACGATAACGACAATGAGAACCAGAACACCGAACCGACTTCCCCAGGACCAACCGAGTCCAGCGACTCTGTAACTTCTTCGTCCTCCTCAAGCCCCGCGCAGTCCAGAATCATCCGTCGACCCCCGCGGTTTCAAGGCACCGATGCCGCACCCTCCTCCTTTGCCGATGACGAAGACGACGACGAAGATGATGATGGCGAACCGGCCTTCCTACCTTACCAGCCACAAGCAGACGGCAGCAGCGGCGCGCAGCATGACCTCAGCGCCACGCTCCGCGGTAACCCCTCGCGCGACTACGTAAAGCGCCACGCTGCTGCGAAGGGGTCAACCCGTGTCCATCGCTCGCAAACCTCGGACTCGTCGAACTCCACAGCGCCGTCCGGGCTTAGCAGTAGTCGGACGGGAGCAGGCGGCGGCCCGCTGTCGCCGCGAAAGACGACAGAAACTGTAGGACGTAGCCCTGGGGCGAGGTACTCGAAGAATAGTGATAGTGGTACGCCAAGTATAGGGAGCAGTTTTAGCGATCTTGATGGTATGTGTAGGCCAAATTTTCTTTTTCCTTTATATATTCGTCTCTGTTGGGTATGCAGTGACGAATATTAAAGGGAGATAGGTTATTATGATACGGTGTAACAGTTGCTAATAAGCTTGCAGATACTTCAGTAACGCAGTCCGCGATGGAGGAAGTGATCGCGAGCCAGATACAACATGGCACGATAAGTAGTCTTATCAACGCAACCTTCCGGAGCAGGTATCTCCCTGGTAACTCGAATCAGTGAGGCGCGTTTAAGTATGATTGGGTTTGGTGTCTAGTACTTTCATTTCTGCGTTGCATTTTTTGCTTCTGGTAATTTTCATGGACGCCTCTTCACTCAGGTGGTCGGTCAGGAACGGGTCGGTTGGGCTAGGTTAGGGCTAATTTGCCTCGGTTCCTGTGAAATCAGACACAAGGGCAAGCGGGTATGTACGGTGTTTAAGGGTTTTAATCCCGGTCAGGGCAGGTGTTTGGGAAGATTGGGCTAGATTGAACTTGACTGGCTTGCGCCTAGGTATGTGTACGCATACAATATCATTACGTATTCGTGTCAGAAGAATAGGTATTATTGCAGTGTTACACCCGGATTGGAAAGTGATCGGTGATATATGACTGTCAACGTTTCTCTTCAAATCCTGGATTAGAATCAAACTACGGCGAGGGGATACCAATGCTGCTAGTGTAGTAAAATGGTCCCGACTTGACTTGAGGCCCCAGCTAAGGCTTTGCCAATATCCTGCATGATTAGAGACGAGTCTTTCTAAAGTAAGGTAGAAATAAACCCATCCCTGGAGTTATGCTGAAGATAAATACAGAAAATGATGCTAAATTTTATAAGTGTGCGTTGGGCTCTTTATTTGATTTTTACCTAGAAACCATACACCGTATGATATCCGTTGCAAATCTAAGCCGTCTTGGGGTTCTCTTGGGTTGATCTTGTGAGCCTCAAAGATAGGTCATTATGTTTTCGTTATGTCCTCTAATATAGACAAATCTTCAGAATAGGACGAATACACCTTAGTTATCCCCATGGCCTCTATGTAGAATGTATGGCCCCTACTGATTTTAGAAGGATAATTTACTACATTATTCAAACCTGCCATGTACTCACCACGAACCTCTAATCAAAACTCAAGTTGTCCATGTTTACCAGTTAGCACTGAAGGGACACCATATAATAAAAAGCCCCAGACGATCAGTATCATGTCAAGGAATGGTGGGATCATATAGAGAATGCTAGCAATGATTTTTATTCTTATTTTAGTAGGCATATTATGCCTGGCATGATAGTTATGGTAATGGAGCTAGACTTGTCGTATCATATCAAACTAGGAAACGTAACTTCTATCACAGGCAATTAAGCAAACAGGTTCATGATGACGCACGGCATTGGCGATTCTTCTCTTCATTAGGCCGCAATACAACGCGAAAGTTAATGCAAAGTTCCTCCTGGGTGTCCACCTCAAACATTCCACGATTTTCTTTTATGTCGATCCTTTGCAACAGACGAATAAATGGGACAACTGCGAGCAATCCATACCACACATAGCTACCTAAGTAGACAAAAGCAATGCTGATGATGCCAAACTCCTGTACCTGCAACAACTAGGCCATCTCACTCCAAAATCTGCCAAGATCCACCCCCTCGTGGGAAACAAAGTCATCTAAGCCTTCATGCGTGCCGGCATCGAGAAGTATTAACCGGAAAATGGCGAGCATCTGCCGGAAGTCATACTCACATATGTAGACTGCTGATGTCGGGGCTAGGTTGTCGCATGAAACGGATGCTTAGAAACGGGATGCTATCTCGTGTTCCTCAACTACAGCAAAAGTCAGCATGCTGCCAAGTGAATGAGGATGGCATGAATAAGGAAGCGCATAAGTTATAACATACCATGGCCACTGTTTCCTTCGCGGCGAATGGGAGTCCAGTGGCTCCACTGAATCTCCTCGTTGCGGTTGGGAGGCAGAGGGATGGGCTGGTCGAAAGAGGCAGGCTCTTCATTCTTGACTGCGCCGAAGCGGGAATCCTTGGGGGGAGGGACAGGTTCGGTGGCCGAGTGAGATCCGAAAGGCTGAGGGGAACCCTCCGAATGGGCGGTGTCAGGTCCGGAATGAAGAGCGCTAGCGCCCTTAGCAAAGCGGTTCTTGCGAGCTCGCCAGACGAAGACTCCCACAACGGTGAGAAGAACAAGACCACAAACGCCAGTGATGACGCCGATCTCAAGGCCAGTGGGCTGGTAATGCGTGCCGCTGTTGCCTAGGTCAGAAGGCGGGGCTCCGCCATCAAGGGGAGAGCCGGCGTCATAGTGGTCGTCATTGTTGGGAACAGGCGACATTGTGATGCAGATGGAAAGATGACAAATTCAATGGTGGTTCTGGGAAAGGTGATCGGCACGCTGACTAGGTTATTAGTCAAGCCGTCTATGGGGGACGAGATAGAGATGTCTGTTTGACGTGGTAGGATTGAACGTCGGTCAAACAGAAAGGAAGGACGGTGACGGTGTTGGTGTTGTCGAAGAGACTTGACGCGTAACAGAGCTGCGGAAGTCAAGTAACTATTCTATTTGAGAAGTTCGAGGGATTGTGCACCAAAGAACTCTCTGATAACCAGAGAATTAAATGGAAAAGGAGAAGGAAAAGAAAACCATCTAGCAATGTAAAAGGTTGCTAGAAATTTATGAAAGAGTTGTAGAGAAATATATTTTACTAAGGCAGGATCTTTTCGTATCGAGGGCAACATCTAAACGCACAAAAAACGCGACTCGGAAATATGTTTGAAAGTGGCAAGAGCGACGGCATTGCCTAGGGAAGGAGCCGGCGATTAACCTCAGGTACATACCGGTAGTGCCTGTAGTTCCTGCAGTTTCTGTAGGTACATGTAGTAATTAAGATGCCTAAAGTCTATTTCGTTATCGTACCGTGATTTCGATGTCGTTTCCAGTGTTATTCGTATGTATTAACTTACACCACGAAACTAACTAAGAAAAGTGAATAAGTTACTCTTTCTTATCCACGCTCTCAATATCCTCAATATCGGTGTTGCAGGATGCTCACATGCACATACTCCTTTATGTCTACTCCTACAACACTACCTTTTTTACAACGCTCTTATTCGAAGGGACGTCCCAACCACATCCCAACCAGGTAAGATCCCATGTTCGTCCTAAACTTCCTATCTGCTCACCAAGGATTAGATCGCGAACCATCCTGTTTTTAGATAGACCCCGATACTATTGGCCATCCTCTCGACAAATGACCCAAAACGGAAATATCTCGTGCTCTGGTGACTCAAAAACCTAAACGTCTCATCGTCTTTGGTCTTTGAGCACGTCGATTGCTGTTTCCAAGTGCCGCACGACATCCTCGGTTCCTTGCAACGGCAACGGCAATGTGCCTACCCGTCCGAGAACGCATGCACTCAACGGCTGTCACACCCTTGTCAACCAAAGACCGCTAAGCCTGGCAATATAACAGGCCCATCGGAGATGGAGTGGATAACCGGCAGTTACTAGGAATGGCCTGGCTTCATCAGCCTCGACGCTGTCAGTTGCACCTGTGTGAGGTATAAAGGGGAACCGTCCTCTCGTGTATCAGCTCCTGTGTGCCCGCCGCGTTTTATGATTGCTTCCTCTTCCCGCTCTAGATCGAAAGTACATATCTAGAAGGTAATACCTCTAATCCCTCCCTTCACTCTTTGCCCAAAGAAGGCAATTCCGTACTGCGAATCTTTATCTCTAGAGACTTCTCTCCTAGCGAAATATATATCGAGATGTCTCAAACGCTAAAACAATCACTGAGCACGATGCGCTAATGGAGTCTGTGTCAGCATAATAGAATATGGCATGGGGCTTGGCTCAACCTCAGAGACGAATCTCGTGAACGTAACACAAAGGCGTCTAAGAAAGGAGACCTTATTGTCGCGATAATTAGGATGCTCCAGACACCGGTGAATCGAGAATATTGTGAACAAGTCTACATGTTGTACAGCCTTGTTCAAAGCAGCCAAATACTCAAGATGCCCCTAGCCAGGCCAAAGATGGTTTCATAGGTACCTACACGTAGTGCTAATGTGTGGGATGGTAACATGAGGATTGTTTCGGCAGCTGAATCACGTGTATCTTTGGCTATTATCTTAAGCCATTAAATACTGCATCTTGTCTCAGAGTGGATTATTAACTACCACATATTCCTAAACTGCCTACTCCCCAATGCTATGCAGTTTAGCCTTAGATAATCATTTCTAAATATAGGAACTACTTAACGATATCTCGATCAATAATATCTACGTTCTCGACGAAATCGTCGGCAATTGTGCCCTTGGGATAGTTTGCTTGCACCAATCCCTCGGTTCCTGGACCAGACAGGGGGTAGTATATCACGGAATGGCCGGGCGGGTTATTCGGCAAGACGGGATCTAAACTAATGAATAGGGATATGACCTAGATATCAAGTCTTCCAATGTTATGGAAATGTTGAACTCCCCTTTATTAATCTATGGCTAATCCCATGCCGGGTTAGCTCCTCAAACCGAGCAATGCGTCCGAACCATATCATATCCTACGAGGCATGTCCATTTACAGATGCTAAAGTGAGACAGCTTTTTAGATCCATATCCTCCTAGCGTTGCTCTACTACCATGGCCTTTCATCTTCGTTTATCTTTAAATAAGAGCCCATGGCTAGAATCAGCAGTGGTTATAAAACAAACCTTTAAGTGAATAAGGTTCCTTTGTATACAAGGGTTGGACAATTAAGATGAAGAGATAAAATAAAGCTAGTTGAACAAAATTGGCGAATTCGAATTTCCCATGATAGCCCAGATAGTTATATAAATATGATATTATAAAGACAGTTCGTCAAAGCCATTAAGGAGCTAATACTTAGCAGTTAACACCCTAATGAAATATCTTGATCTAACGATCACAGTGTCTGCAGGATGATCTGGCCAGACGACTATCCTCTAGGTATAATAGATCAATATACGAAGAGAAGTCTTAGTAAATATGAATTATGCACACGTCATATGTACTTGGTCTATACAACATCAAAGCTTACTAGGCTTAAGACATCTCCCTCTACTTAGCTACCATGATATCAGTCCCAACAAGAGGGACAAGCTAAGTCTACACACCATTCGCATGTATCATCCAACGTAGCAGGTCGAAGCATCGGATTTAAACATCCATAAGGCCTTTCTACCATAGAGTGATAGTCAATATGGAAAGGTACGTAAGAACACAGTGTGTAGACGGTCGTGGTATCTTATAGCTCTACCTGTAAATCCATCCCAATGCCTGCCTATCCATAGACCGAATGGTTCCCTATAAACCCCGTGGAAATGTCCATAAAGCCTCGTAGTAGATGCTAAATCCTCAAACGCCAATCCTAATGCAACTCCTTTGTGTATTCCTATGTGTAATTAATTATCCGGTTTTATTGTCTCTGTTTCCTAAGTACCGACCCTCTCTGACCGATTCCAGCAGTCGACTTACGGTTCTCATTAGTCGTAGTTGCCGCTGAAGATAGTACGCCTGAGGTTGACATTTGCCTTATAGGCTGTGCTTGCTGTAAACTCTCCGGGCGCTTCTGTAGCCTGCCATTTGCATAGGCTGTCGGGATTTTCTCGCCTGTCTCAGTACTTGAACTTCTTTCCATCCCAAGTCCCTTTCCTTTTTCGTCCAGCATAGCCTTCTTTCTGCCCGGTGTTAGAGCTGCTAATGCGGCTGGCCCAGAAGCGGTAGAGATACCCGAGCGAAAGTTGGTCCAGTTATCAGCTGTTGATTTTGTTTCATCTACCACCATAAAGATCGCTCCGGCTAGGAGAGTCAAGAGGATGACAAGAGTACAGATGGCCGCACCAGCTCGATCGCCTCCAGATACCGGGCCAGAGAAAAACCGCCCGTTGGGATCCGCTCGTCCACTATCGGAGCCACCCGCCGAAGGATTACCAACACTGGTTCCACCAGTGCTATTGGTAACCGGCAGCTCAGCTTCATGTATCATGTTAGCCAGTACCACTTCCATAGCCGCCATTTGTTGTCCAACACCAGTCGAACCATCCCATACACCGCTGTTATTCGCCCACTTCAACCCGCACATTCGGTGGTTATCACCACCGGTACACTGCTTCGCGGCGGCTACGGCAGAATTCTGCAGCAAAGTTTTGATTCGATCGAAAGTCCAGGGTGCCCATTTTGTAGTGGCGGCCATCCATCTGCTCAAATACGCCTTAAATGATTGCTGATCCGTATCACATAAACTAACTGGCTCACAAGCAATCTCGATCATAATTCGATTCGAAGTGTCATTTCCAAAAAAGAATATCTCCTCTGTGCTGTTTAATAGGCCATCGACCCGTTCGCGCCACATCTCGACATCGCCCTGCTGTTTCGAATTGTTTGTATATGCGACCATGGCGGCTGATCCCAGAAGAAATGCGCCAACGTTGTACGAAAATTCATACGGCGTGATAGTAGTACAGTTGTCACCAATATGTGCTCCATCGTAGACTCTATAATTATCGTCAATGAATTTGACGTTGACCATCCAATCCCACGTCCTGACAGCCCAGTCGGCATAAGTAGTATTGCCAGTGTAGAGCGCCAACCGTGCGGCGATGTTGAAGAAACATGCCTGCGAGATAGAATTCTTGTAGTCAAAGCCGGTATTCCACGTAAAGATCTGCCATCGCAAACCGCCATTACAGTCCTCCTGATCCCATCGAGCAGCTTGAGTGTTGAAAACGGCCTGAGCCAGTGCTAACCACCCCGGCTGATCTGACGGCGGGTCCTGGAATTTGTACTCAGCCGCGGTCATGACAGCCATCCCCCAAAACCCTTGGTCATCATTACCCTCGGTAAGTGTCTGGTTAGGAGGCATGTAATCATTATACGGGCCGACCTGATGAAGTAGACCTTGCTGAGCGATGTCGTTGTAAGTAGTATCTCCAGTATAATACCAATAATCAATTAACGCGCCCATCAAAGCGCCTGCCTCCCACCCTGATGCCATGAATTAGTAATGAATAGAACCTAAAGCGCTACATTAGACTCACAGTAATACGGTTGTGGTAGAAGACCGGGGGTTTGTCCGGGCTCGTCACCGTGATAGAAAGATACCAAGTCCTCTGCCATCTTTTTGGCTGTATCCTTGATGGAATCTAAAAGTTTCATTTCGTAAGAAGCTAGGTAAATATGAGTAAGTAGTGAGCTTATCACATACCTGGTGATCCAACATCTAGCTCATACGTAGCGACGAGGTTGGTAACCATTAAGACCGAGGCTACCGATAATACGGCATTCCGCCGCGAGTGCCACAACCACATGACGACGAGTTGAAGTCCAACTAAAACGGAGCGAATAGGGGGAGTCTAGTTGAACACAAATATGAACATGGAATTAAAAAACGGACAGGTTCTACTGGGGTTATGGCATTGCAAATGCAATTCCCAACAGACAGGATCGATGTAGTACGGCAACACCGGGTGTGATGTGTTTGTGTAGGTGTGGTGTGGTGTTTTGTGAACTGTGGGTGTCGAAAAATCCAACATCAGCAGTATGGAACGAGGAATGATGATGACAAAGAATGATGTCGATACATGTAGAGAGATGGAGGAGAGACAACGACCTCATCCGAAGGTACTACTGTATCTACCTAATGCACGTACATATGTAAGGTGTAATAGTGTAATTCCATCCCTGCCCTTGAGGAAATCGCGTTCTTAATAACACGCGCATACCAGCGAAATACCAAGGTACCTAGGTACTTATTTGAGTACTTAATTGTACATCAGTAGTGCTTGTAATAGTGCTGTAATACGAGGAATGCCCCGCGTATTTCTCCAACGGCACCAATGACAGGGGGTCATTGATCATTCGATCCTTCTACCTCTTACCACAAGAGGTACCTAGTATTAAGGTAAGAACAATGAAAATATTTAAGAGCCTGCCTTTGTGTTTTGTAGAAAGACTTCTATCGGTACGACATTTTGAAAGTGCGAAAGTACTACATAATGTAGGCCACTTACAGCGACTTATTTGTTTCCGGTCCAGCTCCTTTAAAACCAGCAGCTTGAGGGTTTGAAATTTGGTAGGCCGGCCTTTTCGGATCTGTCGTCTCGGCCGCTACCGTCGACACTAGTGTAATAACACTACTGCTCTATGTCGTAATAGGATTTGAGCTACCCCAGGTAGTTACCCATTTAGGTTCCCTTCTACTGCTATCATTGTAGCCGCAGCCGAAGTAGGTCAGGCATGATGACGCCGAATACCTAGCCAATGATCTGGGTCCTTTTCGACCCTTCTTGCAGTTCACCATGTATAATAAGACTGTATGTAGAAGCGGGGAAATTCCAATGAGAATAAGACATAACTAGTGTAGCGTGATCCTATTATTCTGTTATACGAGACCTCTTATGAAACTAGAATATACCATACCGCGTGTAGTATAGTGCCAGACTAGGATGACCTGGCAATTCGACATGGACCCATTAAGCATTCATTAAACTGAATGGTGAACCGACTCTTATGAGCTATCCAAAATCTCAAACTCTGACATTAGGGAGAGGTGCACTTCATTATGGCTGACGAGTCCGTATTTATTAACATCGTCTAGTATATCATCGTATAAGTGCAGATGCGAACAGCGCACCGTTAAAAAATTGTTTTATTGGCTTTGGGACCTAACACTTGCAGCAACGTCCCCATAAGTCATAGAGAATGTTTCTAGAAGCGAAGACTCGCGTGAATGTTTAGGCTAGCAAGTCCCGGGGTGTTTTATTATTGCGACAACCCTTGCTATTAAGACGGGTACGACCGAGTATTATTAACGAAATTAAGGCCGGCACTGCGAAAGTTCTAGCTAGGAAACTTTATCGTTTTCGAAAGGTACTGTTGGAAGGTGCAATGCATAAATGCATATACTATAAGATTTCTACCAATTAGAAGTGGAGCATTAGAATCTTTTACAATACAACATCATAATGTTCTAACCACCATCATCACATATCATCAGTACCTTACCTTAGGTACATGGTAAGGTTCCAATTACATAAGTCTCATCTTTATTATGTAATGCTTTAATACCATTAACAAGACGGTCAACAACCTAACCCCGACAGCTAGCCCCGGTAAGGATAGCTTCATCGGTCACAATATGCGTCAGAAACGGATTTGCGAGAATTTCAATCTCTCATGCAAACATACTAAGAGTTTCCTTCATCTGCCTCCTTCTGTACGGTGTCAGGTATATGAAAAAGCTGGCCTCATAGTTAGAGGTGACATTGTTCTCTGCCGAAGACCCCCAAAGATATTGTCTGAGGGGCACACCACAGAAGATGAGGCGTACCACTTCATCTATAATATCCTCCAGACCTGCCAAACTATCCATGACGAAGTCAAGTTCATCCTCTGTACAGAGAATCGCATCATAGTAGACCGTGAAGCTATTGACTATGGCCTCTACTACCTCAGCCGATTATCTCCTCGAATATGTTCTAAGCTGCGGAACTTATATGTTCACTTATATATCTATGATTCATCGAGCACGCATCTTAATCTCACGTCCCCGTTTACCCTTAAGCGAGGCTGCATCAGCGCATGGCAGACAGCCGCGACTCATCTACTAACCTATACCAAACCAGAGACTCTAGATCTACACCTCATTTGCGATACAGGTAGCGACAAGAAAACACGAGTCGTCTTACAGCCGCTCAATAATAATTTAAGTATCCTTGCAGACTGTCATATTCGTCTCCATCCATTAAGGGATAGTTCGCTATATACGGCAGCCCAAGAAACAGCATTACGAGCAAAAGGGCTAGATCCCGATTTACGAAAGAAGCCATCCCAATTCATGAAACTTCCGCCAGAACTTCGCCTTAGGGTTCTCAAGCATACTGATCTTGTCACCCCTTGCAACGAGGTTTAATGGAGCCCCAAGACTGGATTTCACGTGATACGCTTTGGGATCGGGTCGTATTGCTGTAATGATGAAAACTACTTAACAACATCGAACTTTCATGCGTGGCAGTTCTGGGCCTGCGATCCCTCTTACCTCGACGCTACCGACTCTTTTTGCTCCGCCCGTCATAGTAGCTATTCGTCTAGTTGCCAATGTTGGATTCCGCCAAAAGCCCTGATGCTAGTTAATCAAAGCATGTACGCATACGCTATAGAGACTCTCTATTCCTACAACCGCGTTATTATCATGTCGGACCCGAACATTTTCTATTCCAATATCGGATCCCAAGACTTCAGAAGGAGGTTGGATGTCTCGAGATTCTTCACCAGGCGCATGCAGCCTGGAATACTCTCACATCTGCGTAGTGTCGAGCTCGTATTTCCTGGGTTTAGCGCTGGCGACTTCTACCCAAAGCCAACTGACCCGATATGTGCTGATTGGCACTTTGCGATAGACAATCTGCGAGCTCATGCTAACTTAAATGCCATGACGCTCATCGTACATATGAGACTGTGGTTTGGTCCTACCGATTCGCACGTCCGAGTTGTGGATAACCGCAACCCGTTCGCTCATTATCTGTTAAGGTGTCACGGAGAACCGGCCTTAGCATTGAAAGTACACAAAGCTTTCCTGAAGCCATTGAAAGCATTACGTGACGGGGGTCTACAACGGTTGTTCGTCTTCCTTGAGTGGGACTGGCACTGGTCACCCTCGCGAGGCTGCGCACCGCACTGTAGGGGCTATCGGGACGACCTGGACAACTCTGTTGATGACATGGAAGTAAACCTAGAGAAGGAAGTTATGGGTGATGATTATGATAGTTGTACTGTCGGGAAGATGAAAGAATACCCTAGTCAATGGATGCTGATGGCTGAGTAATGTGCCATTTCGCTATGTAAAGCATACTTTAGTATTCAGAAGAGCAAGTACAATTGCATCTTGTTTTGAAAGGAGTTGGAAGATGACATCATATCAGTTAATAGGTCGTCATTATGTACCTAACGCCTTCCCGGAGCTCAGTCGGCCCGTAGGTAGATTACGTAAACTCACATGGACGTAAAAGTCTTACATAAAATACAACAATTATCAAACGACATCACCATTTACACTACAAACATGCCGGATTCTATACACTGACTTCGATTGACTTCGGGCAAGGTCTCGGTAAAGTCTTATTGAGAATGTACCTTGCCCGACGCGAGAAATATTCCTTCAAGTTACTAAGTGAAGCCTCGTTAACTATAGTTACCGAAGACAAACTTATAACTATAAGTTTATTCCATCGCAGCGATTACGCGTACAATCCTGAGAGTGGCCGGCTATTTGTCTATATATATTAAGTCCAACAATAGCGGGACCAGGGTAGACCTGTGAACTTGCTGAACTATCATCAGCTCGAGGAGCCGACATTTCCCCGCTTGAAAGACAGTAAAGGAGGTACTGTAGTGTAGACCACAGGATATAACCAACCATGCGTTGAGTCATTACTGGATTTCGGAGACATTCCTCCAAGTTCCCGTACAAGAGTACGGAGCTTTCTATAAATATCACAACATAAATCGGATATTACGTTAGTATTGCCGGTCATCTAGCTAGAGAGTTTTGATTATGTTCACACGATACAATATCGAGATGAGACCGTAAATCATCGAATGAAGCCAAGCACTACTTCATCACCAACCCACGTGTTTACCTTGTGATACCCCAGATATCAGCTTATATTATATAGCACGACAACCTCGCGTCATGTAACCTCGATGGGCTGTATCGGATGCGAAGATAGTACATAGATCAATACAATTCCACGCGACCACTAGGGTTTTCACACTCCAAGCCATAGGGCTGAGTGATCGCGAACTAGCTTAATATTTTAGCCTATGAGAGCGTTCCAATTGATTGGTCGCAAATCCGAGCTGAACCGCCTCGTCTCATGTCTCGGAACCGACGCCCGTGCCCATATCTGATTAAGTACCTACTCCTGAGCCGACAACCGTCTTTATGTCACGATTAGACTCTTGATAACACGCTGACAATTACTATGTTCATTGCTAATACGAATAGCTTAAGCCTTTTTGCCTTTTTTCTTGCTTACAATGAAGGAAGGATTCTGATCTCAGCTAATCCGTCGTGTTACACAGCAAACTATTTGATATCATCTATGAAGCCCGGGTCGGTAATTCGTTGGCTTCCAGGGGCTAATCCTTCGCAATTTGCACCATGAGCCCACCGGGGATATCGCAGGAATCACCTCTAGACCGCTATTCGTTCCTTAGGAAGAAGCAAGCCACGGTTCCATTACGGTGGATCTATTTCCTTGAATAGTTCCAAAATAGACAACTAGCCCCCCCAGACTAGTGTCCGTCGACTAAAAAGGGACCTGCCAAGAAAATATATAAACCCCAGCACCTCATCGACGGATGAGAAATATGCAATACAACACAAGCCAAGCTTTCGGACAACTACCGACATCATTACCTTGACCCCAGACTCCATTTATCCGATTATATCCACCCAAGCAACTCATAATGCAGTTTATTGTCCATATTGCCCTTGCTGGCGCTGCCTTGCTTAACGGGTAAGCCACTCCACACTAACATCAACAACACTACCTTGGCGTTTCCTAAGACTGACCACACATCATCTACTTATAGCGCCAATGCTGCTCCCGCCGAGCCAACTACACTACCGGGTCACATAGTATGCACCAGTGTCACAACCATTACAACCACGGTTCCCCCTGTCGGGGTCTGCCACCCTGTGTGTCTCTCACCAACTAGGACCTGTAGCTTCGGCGAGCCTACCGCTCCCCCTCTACCTACCATCACGACCAGCACCCTCCCCTCCTGTACAAAGGAGGTGGTGGTACATGGGCAATGCGGCGAGTGCGCTACTTGCCTCCCTGCCCCGACCCCGACCCCTTTGGCCTAAGTTTATAAGCTACGCAGATGGCGTGTAGTTCTTTAGCAGCTTCCAAAAAAAAAAGTCAGTATACGAAGACTGTAGCTGTAAGGGATAGTTTATAGGCAGTATCGGCAAGGAGTAGAGCTCAAGCTTCACAGCACGGGATAGGAGGAAAGTAAATAGGAAAAGGCTTCACCTTTATCTTTTAGTTAATTCACTCTTTTATTACTTCTCATAAATCTGACTCGTAATAGTGACTGTAATGAGCTTTGGATAATAACTGAGTTTCTTAGAAAATGAAAATGAAAAAAGAAGATCAATATTAAGTACAGTCATACTCACATAAGCACTTGCAAATATAACTTATAGTCCTATAGCACAAAAAGTCCCCCATAATCCATATATAAAGGGTTAATGTGACATGAGTTTTGACCCTTATATCGAAGAGTAGTACAGAAGGGTATTGATGAAAAGAAAAGAAAAGGCTGTGGGGTAGTTAATGGATATATAAAGCCTCGCATCACACATACCATCATAGGTCTTGATACTTTTTATTGCCTTAATCGCTTAAGAAGCTCGTGAGCCGTTGACAGCTGAAGTTGAACTTTACCTAACACCTAAGTTATAAGCCATCATAATCGAAATATAAGAACCTCATCACACTAGTTAAGCTTTATCTTCTTTCGTTTTTATTTACTTATCACAGCTTTCAAGCTAATCATTTAGTAAATCTCGGAATTTTAAGCCAGAAGTAACTTTAGGTTTTATGTGTTGGGAGCCAAGTGGCTGTTTTTATTTGTGCATGATTTTATTACTTTACTATAAAAATTACTAAACTTATCATATTTCAACTTTTACGGATAAAAAGTTGAACATTGAAATAATTTGTTTCCCCCATCTCCCTGAAAGATGTCGATGCCGGGACTTGTAGAATACACGGCACTGTAGAAAAGGGGGAAGTATATGAGATTCTCGGAAACTTCAGTCTACGGTTAAGCATAAGATTCCGATCTCCATTTCAGGGTAAAAGGGGAAAGGTTGCGAGTTATTATATTTCTGGCGGTATCGTTTAACTACTGCAAACAATTTGCATTACAATATGCATTGGTTATTACTATGCATCACTAGAAAGAGGCACTGCTAATTTGCTACGACCTTGAGGTAGCCTCTAGGTTATGATAATGACACCAGATTGATTACGGATACTTCCTACAGATGTAAATTGAAAGGAACGTGGGTATTCTGCTTGCCGAAGTACACGATACAACCAGAAAGGAAAAAGAACAAAAGGAGAGAGATTCCACCAATGCAATCAGAATACATCATCCCATCAATACCAGCCATTTGCCATTTCCTAGTACAATATTCAACGCCAGCCATATCTACCTATCTCAGTCCGGATAGGCGTTACAAACCTGTCCATCAGTCCTCGCCCGGAACTCTTGATTTTGATGTCCGTTAAGAGTCCGTTGGGAGCTACCGTTAAAACGGTCGGGGTATCACTTTCTTAGACTACATTCTCAGTCTTCTTGTCGTCAATGACGACAACACCTTCCTCGACGTAGGCAGGTGGAGCATCGTTTTCTTCCTGGTTAGCCATCAGGCCCGACTTCTCTTCGTTGACAACAGCTTCGGTATGAGAGGCCTTATGGTGATGGCTGTGACGGTGGTGTCGGCGGGAGTGACCACGGCGGGCAACCGCACGCCAGATGAAGACGGCGATTGTACCAGCAATCATGCCGAGACTATAATTTGATTAGTACGCATTCTTACTATTTATCATTAATAGAGAAAACTTACATGCAAGCAGTGATACCGGCAAAGATACCGACAGCAACAGGCAGTAGAATGTGGGAAGCGATATTCTTAAACAACAATCCCCAGTTCTTTTGGCGATGACCATGGTGGGGTTCTTGAGGTTCCTCTACCTTGCTTTCATTATTACCCTTGACTTCCTCATGGCCCTTAGCGTGAGCAGGGCGACCACCGCATCCTTTGTGGAAACGAAGGCCGGCAAGTTTCTGCATAATAACGGCCTTCCATTTGCAAAGTAAAGTGGTACATTCCTCTTGCTTATCCATAGGATTGCTTTGCGACGTCTCGGAGTCAATAGTTTTGATTTCGCCAAGCATCAACTTGCCGGTAGGAGTCTTGACAACATTGACCTGGAGGTTTGGAATACCATCGACAAAGACATCGCCAACTTCGATGATGTCAAGTTTGATCTCGATGAGCTCTAACGCGTCTTCCTCGTTCTTGGCAACGGGTCGAGTCTGCATGCCAAAGCCTAGAGTCTGAGGCTTAGGGCCCTTAAAATGAGGCCGCTTCTTCATTTGTCGATGTAGGACATCGGGACGAACAGCAGCGGTAAGGGTGTTTCGAAGGGGGTCTGGGTTAGGGAAAAGCTCGAAGCCGTTCAACATCAAGCGATCGGCATTGTCGGAAGGCACGATGCCAAAGTCCAGCTCCAAATGGCTCGGGATATCGTTCACGATCTTGACCTTTCCATGGTGAGGGATGTGGACAGGACAGCCGGGACACTTGAGCTTCAAGTTCTGGGATTCGACGGCTGCGATGGCGCCACCAACTCCAACGGGGACTGGAAGGGTGGTGATTATGTCCTTGTCAGATTCGGAGATGTCAGGAGGGAGAAGGAAGGCGTTAGATAAGGCCGCCAGGCCAGCGGCGGTAATGATAGATGTCAACTGCATCTTGGGTGTTATGATAGCAGCGGACGAATAGGTTTAATGCTTCATAGAAGCGCAGGATAATGAAGAGGAATAGGAATGTGTTGTTGTTTTGATGAAGAAAAGAAAGGAAAGGTTTGGTTGGTGGCGTGTTTGATTGTGTCGGTTTGTAAGGTTGAACACTTGAAAGAACCGGACCCTGCGGACTAAGATGACGAGCTGCGTCACACCTTATCAGCTGTGTGACGATTGTTAGTCAGGAGCTTTACAGCTGTGGTCACCTGGCAGTAGTGGACAGATATGACAGTAAACGTATCGAATAAGCACTGTCTTCAATTTATCCAATTAAGTTCTAGAATGTACTTGCATAACCCGAGCGTGCCGGATACCCATTACGTAAGGTCACATGACTGCCATTTCCATACCCACCCAAGTACTTCGGTACTTTCCTACGTTTATCACAGGTAAAGATGCAATCCCCTACCTAACAGGCTAACCCTCCTACATTCTTGTGCAAATACGGCGTATCTACCAACGACATAGCCTCACTATTAGTTGTCATTTGATGTAGCTTAGGTGCATTTCAACTGAGGATTTTGCGCTAAAATACGTAGTTAATCTATCAACAAAAAGTAGAATTGATCTTCAATCGCTCTATATAATGGCATCACCTTCGCTGCTTTTCTAATTTCTAGGGCTATTTTACAAACATTCTACACACAAGTTAAGAGCTGATGTTCGTTTGGTGTTGTTAATAACTACCTATTTACTTACCTATTCTGTCAATTCAGCTCAAAACGCCAAGACGTTAACTACATGCAACGCTTTCCTGATCTTCAAATGCAAGATATACTATAAACCTTTTCTATGTATGATTTATTTTTAAATAGAATTAAACCATCAGTTGCACGAGGAGAACTCGGCCCTCTTAACTTGACGGTCTTTATCATAATTAACTATGTCATCTAAGGAACTTTTGGGGGATATTGTGGTTACTTTGGTAAAGAAGACCCGGAGATCTAAACGGTCAAAGGCCGAAAAGTCGGACCCGTCCACTTTGCATGACGATCAGCTAGTCGCTACGACTAATACTCATAAGGACGGCGATAAATCCTCAAGCCCGGAGTTAGGAACTGACACTATCCCACTATCGCGCCCACCTTTATACAGGACTGTTGTTACCAAGAATGAAGAACTCGCATCTCCCGAATGGGTAAATACTCAGAAGTTCCTTGAAGGACCACCGAATCCTCGTATAAAAGTCACTGAGACTCAGATACTCGATATAGCAACATCATGTTTTCCCCCTATCCCGCACGACGCAGAGTTATCACCACTACCAAAGCCAGTATTAATCCCTCGTGTTGATCCAGGACTTCACATCCCATTTGCACGTGCGTGGGCGCCAGAATTGGCAAACCACGCCGTCACCCCAGAAGATTTATTAGCATTTATCGACAATCTTAATGTCCTCATTAGGCCTCATATAGCCGGCCGCGCGGCTCTGGTCACAACCTTTGCTGTTGGGTTCATTCCTTACGACGGAACTGATGGAATCGCCGCTGCGTTGGAACTGGCGGCGGGTATTGGAATGGCTATCGTAAATCATAGGCGCTGCAAGAGGTATTTCAGCATCATGAACGAGAAATCCTTCCATCCCCGTAAATTACACGTGAAGATCATCAGTCCTAAGCGGATAATGAAGATGTTTAACCTCGACAAGAAAGAGACCTTATTGGACACCCTTGCCGAAGAAACTCTCGATTTAAGTAATCAGGAAAGGTGCATTAAGTACATGTCTAAGTGGGCGTGCGAACTGTCATTCGACGACCTCCCTCCTCCAAACGGGCAGACAACCGTGCTTGCTAGAATGGCTGCGTGGGAAGTCAAGCACAAGATTGCGAAAGCCGACAAGCAAGCTAAAATGAGCAGAAAGCGGGCTTGGAAGAGGCATATGAAGGGTAAGAAGCTCAAGGACTGCTGGCTAGAACGTAGTAGGGCTAAATCTCTTGATTTGATTCTGATTCAAAATTTTGATGAGTGGGAAGCGGCGCAGGCCGAGAAGGAGGCCAAAAAGGAGAAGAAGCAGAGCTCTCAGTAACATACCAGTTGTTTAGGTCGACTATTCAGTTTGCCTACTGTTTACGATGTCCATGTTATATATACCCTTTGTTATTTCTATACTTAATGCATATAACACCACCTATACATTCAAGTTTCAAACCACCGCTGACCCCTTGAAAATATGGAGGCCATTACATCTAATTAGAATAATTACCTTAACTGTAGTTAGTTGAAGCCGAATGTTTCATCTATTGCTTTAGTGTAGTAACTACCTCACCTTTTAGCTAGTTAAATTTATTAGAAAAGGGCACGATAAGGATTAAGTAGAAGTCTCCTAGTTATCTATCTCTCGTGGACCTTGACACCAAAGGATTTATTATCAATAGAGAAAACGGACATAGAACCTTAATTTACTAAAGGTGCCTACATTCTTCTATGTTAGCTTATGACCCAGTCGTAGACTTAATCCAGTACGCTAGAATCGGGTAGTGATAGGGGAGGTCTATTACTAGAAATTTAATGGACAACGAGGACAGCTCATTTACTTCATGCCAGAAAGAACATCGACTCAGAGAACCTGTAACTAGATGAAATTCAACGTCATCATTATATTACACATCGAAGAATGAAGAATTGAGATACTATTCCAGTACATATAAATAGGCGTGTGGATGTATGTGCAATTTGGATCATGGCTATCATACTGGCACCGATCATACTAGCAGGTCCAAGATCAAGCCAAGTTTCTATGAATGACTTTCTCGGTGTAAAGACCAAGTGCCGCTTAATAAATTTGAAAGTGTGCTAAGTGTTTGGAAGCACGAGTTTGATTAAGGCCCGTCATAATTATCCAGCAAAAGCAAACCGACTTGATTGCCATATTAATTTTAATTACTCCTTACCTTGTGCAATTTGAGGCGAGGGAGTGGTAAATACCGTACTTGGGTCATTACGAGACATATTTATACCGAAACTTACATTAGCCTTATATATCTAAAACTCATGTCAGCGCACATATTCAAGCTGTGTCCGATGTTTTCTTACCGTAAGGCTGGGTAAATGTCTCTGAGTTTAGTTCCTGTACCGAAGTACCTTCTAGTTTAGGCGTGTTCCATCTCGGTGTCTCGATGCTCGGCCAAGAGTGGGGCCACGTTTGAGCGGGCTACGGCCACTAATTCGAATTGATTCAACGATCTGAAACCGCCCCAAGACTAGCTTCGACCCTAAGCCTATCGTTTGCACTCCAGCGTCTCGGGATTTCTCTCTGCAAGATGGCTGGCTTGCAGGAACGACGGCAGAACTGACGTATGATGCAAGCCCGCCACCGATTATCTGAGATTCACCGAAAGGATTCTGCAAGGATCATTCTATCATTATGCTTTTTTTCGTCGTGTTAGCCACAGGTTTTCATCGAGGTGCCCATTAGATCTAATCGCAATTAAATATTCTAGAGTTTTTCTTCTCGAATGGCTGGCTGTGACAGTAATACTCAAGCGCGCCTGGGGCATTAACGACCAATGGGCAAATTACTAGTAGGTGGATTCTCTAGGGCAATGGATCGCCAATACATACATAGGTAGGTATCTACATTGCATATGTAGGTGGTCAAACTACTTCGTAAATAGTACTACATCACCTTTCGAACTGCGTAGAAGATTACTATTCTGAGGATTCTTGGGTAGCACTCAATAAAGCGCTGTCTCATCGCGCCACACAACGTGGGAAATGCTAAAATTTCCGGTCGATCTTCAACGTTCATTATGCACTCATTCGCTTGGCTTAACCATTGCATTAGGTACTCTTACGGGGTTCCGAGTCTACCTAGTTGAAAATTTGCTTGCCAACCCAGACGGCTGGTTCGTACGACAGAGTGTGCTATTCAGGTCCCTTGTTTGAGACGAAAAGAGAGTTGCGTACGACAAACTTATATCGTACGTAGGAGTCTTACTGGTCGGCCGCTCTTTATTTAGCCGTATTACGTACGGCCACCCTCTTATATATGTATTTGTGACGTCTTTCTATTTATGTTTGAATGGTTGGCTGTGTGGTCTCTCTCGCTCTATTCTGCCTTGTGTGATGCCGACTCGACAAAGTTGCGCGCGGGACTTTACAGTACGTACCCAATAGAACGATCAAAACAACTTAGACCGGGATGGCGGACGTTGAACTGTCTGCAAGTAACGACGCTAGTGTTTCTGATTGGTGAAGCTTCCCCTAATGGTTTGCTGATTGGTTCGAGATCTTAGCTTAAAGCAGGGGTCTTAGACTCACGTACAGGGGTTCAGGGATCTTCTACCCATTAGTCGTTTGAATCTTCCTACGAATTATGCTCTCTGGATAAATGCCAACCGCTTCAGGAATATAGCCGTCGTCGAAATCGCTGATCGATGTTACGTCAACTATTGCCATGACAAGCGCTGTCGAAGAGTGATTTTTATACCTAATCCCTTAAATTTGGGGTCCCACTTGTATATATGCTATGTAAATGAGTTATGCATCTGCTTATATACTTTGTAAATACCTAGGCGACTACTAGGATGATGTTCGTATGTGAATCGTTGTCGGTAGGGGTTTTTAGAATGAGGTTTTTAGATTCGGCGGTTATTACTGGGGTTTCCATGCTTGTCCGTGGGTCCGGAGTCTCGTTAAAGATGCGATGCACCGACTTTTCTAGTGCTTCTGGTGCCATGGTGAAGCTTTTTCAGTTAAGCCCGACCCCCTTTTCTCCATAATTTTGGCTAGGTAGACGATATGAGCTAATGCCAGGCACGAGCCGGACCTCAAGCAAGGTATCTCGATTAGATGGAACTAAACGGACAGAACGGGGAGTCGCGATTGACAGCAGTCACTTCCGTTCTCTCTTTCTGTCTCTCATTAGAGTTGTTCTTTCTTTTCGAGTTTCTTCTTCTGTCTTGTGCAACTTGGGATTGCTTGTTCAATCGCATTTTCTGTCCGCCTTGACTGGTCGACCGGAAACTCCGCCTACTTCAAACCTTTGTTCAGCCACCTTCAACGAATATCACAACTCACGACCAAGTGTCGTCTGGTCTCACAGCGCACTAGTTGTTGTAATTGTCTGTTTGACGCTCTTTTTTTGCTACTTCTAATTCTCTACTCTCGTTTTCTTCTTCTTTTCCTTCTTATTATCGTTCTCCCTGCAGGACATCCCATCCTGTCTTGAAGACACTTGGTTTGCCCGCGCGTCTTTCGTTTGTCAAAACCATCGACCTTACCGTCGCTTTACAACTTAATTACTGCTCAGATTTGTAAGATCAGCTTGCCTTGAGCTCTCGGCTGGCTTTCTGTCACTTTAACCCTGTGCTGGCCGTTGTCCTGAAACGCGAACGGTATCCAAGACTTGAAGGTCACATCATCTGGATCTCTCTACCACCCCACTCTCACCTAATCAGGAGCAACGTTGTGCGACGACTACGGTAGCTTCTTCACAGTATCCTCCAACTCGTCGGCAAATATCTTGTCTTCCGTGCCCGAGTCTTGGCTCTGTTGGAAGACTTCGGAAACACTTACGGGCTTACCTTCGTTTGAGCATTATCAATCTTAGGTGTTGCCTCCCAGTCTGGTATTAGTCACTCATCTTTGAACGAACCCTGGCCGATTTGGGTTGATACGAGGAAAGGCTAGTAGTACCTGTCGAAACGTCAAGTGTACGTGATCTCTCTTACTTTGTGCTATATTTTTTTTTCAACTACCCTGGCTGGATCTCCCTCGCCGGTTAATGTTGCTGCGACCAGTAGTCCGGATTTTGAACGGCATCTGGCTAGATCTTACGATGCCCTTGACTCTGGAGTTAGGGCCAAACCTCACGTCCAATCGCCATCTCCATCTTGACTGTTTTGCAAATCCTCATGTACACCTATCATAATCATGTTCTTTTTTACCTTCAGCTTAGAGACTGACCGATATCTAGCTTGCATTAACAATCCTATCGATTAAAGTGACTGGGTTACTTTTTAACTGCAAATTGCCGCCTGCCTAGCACCGCAGCTGCTTCTATTCTTACTATTTGTCTTGGTCGGGGTTAGGATCGGGTTCGTACTTAGTCGCTTACCGGCCGTGATTCTGGATATAACGAAGACGACGACTTGGTTCCACGACCGTTTACCGAGCCGAGCGAATTTCTGTTTGCGATACCTTTGGTTTATTTACGTCGAAGTCATTTCCCGCGTTATTAGGACGAGGACGAACACGAGGCCAGTAGTTTCCGATCTCGTTTCCGTTTGATTCCTCTGATCCACCTGCCGGCGGGTCATCGGTTACTGGCATTGTATCGATTTAAACTCGTAGGGTGGGAGCTGGGATTTGTGTATGCGGCTCATATAGCCGGCAAAAGCCGTGAAGGATTGGAAAGAAGTGGTATGTGGAGATCTGATCTGGGTTCTGCGCTGCCCAGACTGTTCGTTTAAATGAGTCAATCTCAAAATGGGCGGTATAATGGCCAACCACCGGCTATGGGGGGATCTGTTAAAAGAGCGAGGGAAATGGCCAGAGCGAGGCAGATGGCCGAAGCGAGCGGGGCAAGGGGAAATATAGCATCATTTCCAGAACCTCCATCCATAAGACGGCCTCAAGTACCTGCGGGACTACAACTTAGGGACGAACAAGGGCAGATAGGAATGGCGATATCGAGACCGACACCGCTGGCCCAGTGGCCGCTCGCCGGGCCCGTCGCGGCACCGTCACCTAGTGATTCAGAGCCGTACCGACCGCCACCTGGCAGATCGCAACCACCCCAACGTCCTCCACGTCCTAGCAGAGTACCGTCAATTTTAGACAGTTCTCGTATTCAGGAGCACACGCCTATCTTCCAGTACACGCCCCAGAACGCTAGAGCATCGGAGCTGTCCGCACCCGAGACAATACAAAGCGAATCATTGAGACTGTCGACTAACTCTTCAGTCGGAACGATTCCCGATTTTCCATTACCGGTGGCTGCAGATTCTCTAACACCGACAAGGAGAAGTGCAAATCTAGGTCCGCCTCCATCTTCAAGGAGAGGAGCCTCGTCGTTTTATTCAACTATATCGTACGTTTCACCGATACCAGAAGAGAGCCCGAGAACGCGGTCACGTACTTCTTATGCGTCTAGCGCGGCGATACCGGAAACCTTCGAGAATTTCTCGCCAGGATATAGTCCGGGCGCGGTCTCTATCAACGACACGATAGCGGAGGAGTCTTTTATTAGCGACGACGCGGATGAAAGTAGCCTAGTTAGGAGTGCGAGCATTGGAAAGAGGGGAAAGCCGGCTCTGATAACCACAAGAAGCTTTGAAAAGAGGGATTCGATGCCGAGACCTGGACCGACACCGATTCAGAGCGGACCGTTTCGAGACGGCACTGGATATATCGAGGCCTCGTCAAGCTCGTCAGGAAATGTTTCCAGAGAGGCTGTCGGTACTGGCGTGACTGCGGATAACATGTTGAATGCTTTTGAAGGCGCTAGCGCCACAGACCCTTCATCGATACGAAATGTTGCCCCATCGCCGAGACCATATAATAGACTTTCCGCAATTCGACGTCCACCACGTCTTGATATAGATGCAGTAAGAGCAGCCGAGGCTAGAGGGAGCTTGACGAGCTTGCCGGATCTAATTCGACGGGCGACGAGGCTAGCATCGCTGATGGATAGAGGCCGTAGACCAGGGAGCCGTTTTGACGATCTCGATTTTCCTGAGGATACCTATGGCAGTGATCCTGAGAAGGACTTTTATTGTTCGTTCCGCTACCATCTCCACTTATTTGATATACTAATTGACTTGGCAGATAATAATAATAATAAGCATCAGTCTGGACTGTCTGATATGCTGGCGGCATTTCCGCCCCCGGCAACTCGAAGTGGAGTACGAAAGAGCAGACTCTCCGCTGCTTGGCCGTTGGGTCGAATGTCGTTCCGCGGCCCACCGGCAGCAACAGAACCGGGGGTCGATCCTGAACCGGAACCGCAGAAGAAGGGGCGCCGTTGCTGCGGGTTGCCTATATGGACTTTCTTTGCGCTGGCCATCATGTTACTATTCATTATAGCCGCTGCGGTTATTGTTCCTGTCAAATTTCTCGTTCTTGACAAGGCGGCTGTTAAAAGTGTAGCGCAACCGGCTATTTCAAACTGCGAGGCGCAGCTAAATTGTGCTAACGGGGGCACGAATGTGGTTGTGCAGGGTGTCTGTTCGTGTATCTGTTCCAACGGTTTCACTGGGGCGGACTGTACAGTTCCTACTTCTCAGGGCTGTACTACAACATCGATCAGCACGGAAGGCTCCGATATCAATAACGTCACTATTGGCCAGGCAATTCCTCGTCTTATCAGAGATGCACAGAGTAATTTCTCGATTCCTCTAGTTGCCACGTTGATACAGTCAAAATTCAACAAACAAAGTCTATCCTGCAACACGGAAAATGCGCTGGTAACTTTTAACGGGCAATCTCTTCGAGCACAAGAGGCCTCAGCTGAGGTCTCTGACGTTAGTTTGAGCCCCAATCTTGCGCAGGCTGCTGTAGCTGCCGAGGATGTCTTCATTACTCTCAGCGTTTTTCCGGATGTTGATATCACATTAACAGTTGAAAATCCAGCAGGGACTGGTGCGTTTACTGGGAGTTTCGTGGTGACTACTCTAACTAATCCGACTACAATTTCCGGATCTATTCTATTCGCTACTACTATAACACCTAGCAACTCCGAGCGATCTTCACCTACGTCATACCCTACGACAGCCCCGACAACAGCCCCGACAACAGCACCCACCTCGACTACTACTACCCCAAGTAGTACAAGCTCGGCCCCCATGCCAAGTTCAACTTTTACTGTTACAGAGGACATTGTTGACTTTGCGCGCGTGGCTGTGCTTTATATTTTCCAAGAAAAAACATTGTCCGATGCAGTAACTGCTCAGTCCTCAGTTCAGAGCTTTTTTACTGACGTAGACGTCAGTCGAAATACGTCTTCTTGCGTAATGATGGAGGAAGGATTGAATGTTACTCTTGGCGGAGGGAACACGATTGATTTCGTGAACCTATTCGTTGATATAGGCAAAGGACGAATCGGAGGTCGCAATAAATAATGTGTTTTGACCGACGAAACTTACGCGCCTACGTTTCGAATGCTATTCGAGCCGGTCGGGTAACAATACCAAGTTGTCCGCTGTATGAATAACAGAGGCGAGCTGACTTGCAATGCGCCACGGGCCTAGAGAGGTCACGAGTATTAAACGTATGACTGTTCTATTTTCTAAGTTAAAGACAACCCCAAGGGCGTTGTTCTTCGTGTACAAAATATTTGTATCGATTTTTACGCATGAGCGGCACGGGGAAACCAATTGCATGTGTAGAGAAGAGGGTATAGCGCCGGCGTAAATAGGGGAGAACTCGTAGATAGCTCGAGCAATCTTTCGAGGCAATGTTTAATAGAATCGTATTCTAACTACATATTTTTGAAAAGAGGCTGCCTGATGGCATCGTTTGATGATTCCGACCCCGCCTCATTATTACCTTGTTGGAACGTCGGAATCAGGGTGGGAATATTGAAGTTTGGTGTAGCTACATGGCCGATACAGTAAAAGCGAAGTACGCGCAACGCGTCTATATACTGTGCGAACATTAAGTAATTCCCCAACACATACCAGCTATGCCACACACGTGCTATGGAGTCTGGTCCACAGGCTATCAGATACGAGGATCACAGGATAGTCCCGAACCTACGGGATCTTTTTCTTCTTCTTATTGTTTTAGGGCCGGTAAGCGAAAGTAACTATACCTAAACGTACGAAAAGAAAATCATAACAGGCTTATTGCAACCCTAGTCCTTTTTTCAACATTCGTGCTAGGTATTTGTCCTTTTACTGTTATTCGCGCAAGTGGTGATGCAGTTTGACTACGGCATCTAACTAGCCCGCTTGTCTGACTATGTCTATATGTAGCGTAGTGTATTTACCTAATGTACTACATATGTAAGAGGTAGTTTAGACCTTGGCGTCGCATGGTTGGCGGTGCGGTGCGGTGCGGTGCGGTGCGGTGCGGTGCGGTTACAACATAGGTATACATACTCGTACAGGTATCTTGCATTCCAAGACGCGAATGCAGGTTTAGGCTAGACGGTACCCGTATATATGCAGGTACGGCCCCGTATCTGCCGTGACCGCAACGGCGATTCGCGGAGGTTGGGGCTGGAACACTATATTGATTTGGCTTAAAGCTGGTAAGCGAGTCTAGTCCAGGAACGAGGAGATCCTACGGGGAACTTCTGGAGTTGCGAGTCGCGAGTTGCGACTTGTAGGCCCGTGTGGATGGGGGTGGGCTGGTTATATGTAAGGTACAATCGTAATGATGATGATACGGTGCATATGTATAGTGTATTCGCGAGGCAGCGGGTCTTATACAGCATGCAATATATGTATATTATATGGATTATACGTAATATAATACATATAGCATATACCTACATATTTGTAGGCTGTGCAGACCCCCGTAGGGAAAATGCAGCTAGGGCTGCTTACGAGGCTTTAGAGACCCAATCGGATGGCGTCTGTCGGTGTAAAGATGGAAGGGGGAGGAGATGGAGAAAAAATGTACCTAGAGGCAGAAGAGAGGGCTGAAGAGATGCGGTGTGGCCTTGATGGGCCCGGATGTTTGGGAGGGATATGGGGCTTATGGGGCCTTTTCTAGCGCTGTGATTGATTTACCTATCTTTGCTGTACATATTGACGGAATATAGCCTATGCTGAGGGATCGACAAGTGCCGGGCTGCGCGGGGGTTTGCTGCTGTGCTGCTAAATGACCGCATGCCTTTATGCTTTTTTTTGCCCTTTTTCCCTATTGTCTTTCGGGTTCCTTCACTGTCCTTACTGTACTGTGCGTAGTATTGATGATGTGAGAGGGGAGTATGTACACCAACTTTGTACACCAAAGGATGGGGAGGATTCTGCCCGAGGATACCACACACTGTTCCCTCTTGGACATTTTCTCATCCCCCTGTGTCTTGCATGCCCGAGATGCGGGTCGTTCGGGCTTGACCCATCAGTACTCAGAAATATTTATCGTTTTTATATCTGTACTTTTCCCGGACCTCTGGGATTTCTTCTGCCAGCTGAAGGGGTTTCGAAAAAAAGAGAAAGAGTAAGACACTCGAACAATATGACCAAATAAACTCTACGTTCGCCTAGCCATCTCCCAGCCCACTTACGTTCCTTTTTGATATTTATGATTATGATGATGATAACGGTTTGAATATGATCATATTATCTGTCCTTCCTTTTGAATAAAATACGCCTCGGATCCGTCATTCGCTTTACCTGATCCAAGCCAATTGCCGAGAACATTCTTTATTACCTACCATACTCGTTAGCCCATCATTAGCCCGGATTCTCATCACTCATTACCGATTCGACCTGGAGCCATCTTGACAAGATCGGTCGGTTTCATATACTTGAAACCAGCGAACGCACAATCCTTAAGCGGTCTTGGGGAACGACTGCAGAATATTCACTGCACATAATGCCGGACCACGAAGCCACACAAGGAAAGCGGAGGAGTCCCGAGTTATTGGCGCTGCCGAAACTGATCGTACCCACTACCATTGTTGAGGATTTCGATGCCAACTCATCGAATGGTAATGTCGTCCTCCAGCCTCATGCCCTGAGTGTCGATTTTCAGTATAACAAAGGCGAGCCTGTATCACCATGCTCAGATGTTTCACCCTCATCTCGATGTAGCGTTGTCTCACTTTCACCATCTCTCTTTCCGCTACCACCAAGCAGTGCTACTCCGCCAACTACCGCTCACTCATCAATACTGGACTCGCCGCCACCACCATGCACATCACACTCGCATTCTTCTATAAGTCCATGGTTTTCTCCGCCGTCGCCGCCTCCCTCTACACCACTACCGCCCACACCCACACAAAAAAGGCTAGCTAGCCTCATCGGTCTTGCGAGTGGCCTTGAAAATGTTCAGGTGCCTGCTTATGCAAAGGTTAAGAGTCCTCTTTCGGAGTCGCCTGAAATAAGTCCGGCAAATCCAACGAATGATCCCAGGACGCCACCCCGGCGGCTCACAAATTTTACCATCGACTCCCAGGGATTCCGGGAGTCGGTAATAGATCCAGACGTAACTCTTACACCACCACCACCAAGGTCATCGCTACCGCCTCCGTACTCATCCGGTCTATGCACCCCGGAGCGCTTAAGTAACGCTAGCGTACCGAGCACCCGAGTGGACTCAACGACGCCGTTGGCGTATAATCTAGCGGATTATGAACACGGCCGAACTCCTCATAGCCCCGAGCCCGAGCGCGAAAGGAGAAAGCAGTGCGGGGACGTAGAGGCCGGAGGGACAGGTTGGTGGGCGCGACACCGGCAAACCAAGCCGCAGAAAAGGAGAAGGAAGATCACGATGACGGTTATAGGTGCGGCTTCGGCAGCCCTGGTGATGGTTGTCGCTGGGATCGCCGTTGGGATATATCTGGCAGTGGCCGGTAGTGCGTCATTATAGGCAAGCTTTACCCCGTCTCTTATATGATGTAAGAGCTATTTACGATATGATTATGATATAAGAAAAGGGAGGGATAGAAGGGATAGAAGGTGAGATAGACAAGGTACCAAGGTATGCTTATATGTAAGTATACCTTCATGTATGTATTATGAGTGTATGAAACCCATCTGGGCTGCGTACCATCGAGCCTCCAGATAGACAAGACAAGACATGTGCGTATGCACAATCCTTCGTCTCGTGACGAACCGTTGTAAGTTTATAATTTGAATTTTACCTTCTGGCCTGCACGTAAGATGCATCTGATATAAGATCAGGTAGCATAAGTATGACTGGGGATTTATAATGGACGTTAGTTGGAGCTTTAACTGCCTCATACATGCGCATGTAACGATGCATGAGTAAGAAAAAAGGTAGGATTCGCTGCTTACGCGAAGAATTCGGATACTAAACGCGGACTAGCACGTGAGAGTTCAGTGGTCCGATCGGCATTATTTATGCATCTCCGGGGGAAAACGACTCCCCGGGTTGATCCACTAGGTAATCTCCAATATCCTCTTCCACACTGACGACGACTCAAATGCTTACGAAATCATATTCAATCTGTTTATTATTACCCTCCTTATTCCTAGTCCTAAAAACTACACGACCTAATTAACTCAATAACACCTTTCATGTTTAGAAGTGCTGATGTAATTCGTACCCCTTTACCAATATTTACGGCATCTAGTCTAGTCTAATTTTTATGCTTACCTATCTCACCTCTTATACCTATCTTACCTAACCTGACTGCAATCAACAACCCTAACCACACCATGGAGCAGTCAAGTATACCGCAAGCGCAGCCTCAACCTAAGCATAACAAGATAAATTATGCCTGCGAGGCGTGTCGAATATCCAAGATTAAATGTCAACCCGGAACACAACCCGGGATCTGTAAGCGGTATGGCGCCATCGTGACCAGTTCCCCAGCATTGGTCTTCACTCTACCCCCTACTATATCGGTCAAGGGCTAAATATGCATGTCATCTTGCACGATACAGCTGCTCCGAGTTCAAACGGGAATGCGTCTTTCGAACCGGTCCACGAACTCGGCGACCCAAGGTTACTCGGCCGTAAGTACTGTGTTTTTCTGTTCCCCTTTAAAATGTAACTCGATCTTCCCCTTTTCTACCTACTGTAGGATCTAGTTGAGCTTAGAGTATCCTATCAGAGATGCAGAGGCCCGGCCGCCTCCTCCCGGCCCCAGTCAGACCTTCAGCATCGACTTCACTATGCCCGCTGATGATGATCTTCATGATAACTTCGACGCTCTAAGAGAAAAGCACGAACGCTTTATCGATGGCCTCATACCGTCTAGTGACGATGAATCAAATGGTGACCTGGCACAACTGTCATCGACGGGAGAAACGTTTAACTTCAACGATCTCTCTATGCCGACTCCGTCTGGGGCAGCAGCGAGAGGCGCTTCACGGCCCGTAAGTAGCCTCGGTATTAAGCCACGCTTCAACCTCGAATCGGCAGAAAAGTTGCTCGAGTCGTTCCGGGCTATGCTGTCGTCCTCTCCATGTATTGCGTTGCCCGAAGATGCGGACGTGCGGTCCTTGGCTCGCGACATGCCCTTCGTGCTCTTGTCTTTACTCGCCGTGACCAGTTGCTCTACGAGTTTACAAGGTCATAGTCTCTATGACGAGG
This sequence comes from Daldinia loculata, assembly GCF_022478755.1. Classification (NCBI taxonomy): domain Eukaryota; kingdom Fungi; phylum Ascomycota; class Sordariomycetes; order Xylariales; family Hypoxylaceae; genus Daldinia; species Daldinia loculata. The sequence continues at coordinate 193,891 of NW_026054872.1, read as the reverse complement.
AGTATCGTAAGGTTTTAGCTTTAAAATTTGTCGCTGGGGGTGAAAGGTCCATCGAGTTGCTGCAAGGAATAATGATTTACTGTTCCTGGTAAGTAAACTTTGTTTTATATAAGTTTATGCCTATGGCAGTAGATATGGTATGCGACACTCATATACTACTTTGCTTCCATATCAAACACAAGGGTGGGATAGTTTTGACAAATTAACTTGCCTACTAGGTACCCCTTTCATCTACGCCCGAAAAATAGGCAGTTACAACAGTATCTACGAATGGCCATAGATATTGTACATGACTTAGGATTAGATGAGGAAACACGTATAGATCTCGCGACCATGCCACTAGAAAGAAAGGTAGCCAAGTTACAAGGCATCCGGGCGTATCTTTCTTGTTTCCACCTCAACTCGGTGTCAGTCAAAACTAACTTCCCCTTCTATTATATCTTCAATTTTAACCTCAAAGTAGATACGCGTGGGGGTGGTCTAAGTCGTGTACGCTAAGGTATACGCCGTGGATGGCCAAATGTTGCGATATGCTAGAGCAATACAGCGACCTTGAGCAAGATCACATCCTTGTCTGGCTCGTCCGTCTACAATATGTGCTAAATGAGTTTGCAGAGCTACATAGGAGCTATAAGAAGCACGATGCTAGCAACCAGAGCGATCACCACAAACAACTTATTCGGGCTGGCCTTGAGATGCAACTACGAGATTTCCAGGCCAGAATCCCTATCCACCTTTCAACTAAGCGTAGGATGCCCCTTTATCATTTTCTTGTCCTTGTAGCTAATGGCAACATACCATAGCGAGTATTTTTATGGCCTCCCTCGTCGGCGATGCATTCCTTCTGGCCGCACCTCTCATGCAGACGGTTCGACCACGTCCAGAAGATGCAACGGCGCTCATAATCGATCCCGCTGAGCTTCAATCTGCCGCGTATGCAGCACGGACGTTACTGGACTACGTCGTGAACCTATCCCCAACGCAGATGAGCTACTTTTGCGGGGCTGACCTCACACGTTTCATTCTGACAATTATCCTCGGCTTCAGACTTTCATTTCCAATTTCATTCTGCCCCAGTTATGATTACTCACAGGGCCGGAAAGTCTTGGATCTCGGCACGTATCTCACCAAGTTGTCGAGCAATAACGACGATGATGCTGCGAATAGCGGTACTAAAAGGCCAAGCAAGAAAACCGATGTTGTGAGCGCCCTGAAAGTCGTCCTGGGATCCGTAAAGACCAGCTTCGACAAGAAGTCCGCCGTGCTAGAAGCCGCTGCCGAGGAGCATAATAAGAGAGCGCGGCTATGCCCGATGTTCGACGGAAGCCTAGAACAGTACCTTCCGCAGTGGGAAGGGGAAGAGCAGCAGGGAAGCAGCAACAACACCTCTGGTTCATCGTACGCACCCTCTTCGCACAGCGGGACCGGGAGCGGGAGCTCGGCGGCTCATCCCGCAGCACCGTCGACGGCGGGCGAAGAAGGAGTATCGTCGCCGGGGTCGGCGAAACCAATGCTATTCCACGACCTCTGGGCCACGATGACGATGGGCTGGGCTACGGATCTAGATATGAGCTTGCAGCAAGGGGTAGATGTACCGGAGATGAACGGTGTCGAGTACGTCGATCTTATGGGTATGAGAGGATCGCTTCATGACTTATGATTATGATGGCGGGACTATCTGTGACTCGTGATCTCTGGCTTCTTGCATATACCTAGGGAGAAGAATGTATTGAGTATAAGAAGTATCAGAGGATTTTTGTACAGACATGAGCATATATTCAATTAAATATGTAGATACATGTTGAGTTGTAGTGTACTCTTGCTATGGACTGCCTTTGTGAACTTGAATTAAAGGGGGCGGGGTTTAATTCTGAAGCCCCTTTTCTATTTGTAGGTGAGGTAACTGTTGACGCTAAGAATACCTGGTAGGTACTGAAAGTAGGCCCATGAGGTTTTTCTACTCGATTAATTGGTATGCCAGTAAACTTATTAGCTATCAAACCCTTGCCCTTTGGTTTACATCTGGAACTACAAAATTAGCTAAGCTCCCACGGGGGTTTCGTTATCTAATCGAAGCTCATAATCTAGTTTGCTCTATTTAAGACGTAATATCGTATTCATCGTTGTCTTTCGGGCGTATGAGACGTCAAATTAGGTACTTATCCCGGCTAGTTTCATGCCTTGTATGAATACACATGTTGTGGAATAGAGGTTAGCAAACACGTAGAATGACACCCCTTTATGTATTAGTCTATCACATGCTTCAATCGTTTAGGTACCCAGATATTCGAATAAAATTTATACATCATATCTAATACTAGACTTAGGACTTGTACTGTTACTATGGTTTAATAGCGATACTAGAAGAGGATGAAGTAAAGCGAGCTACGTAGCTTGGCACTTTTCCTCGTCATCTTGCCCACTGTTACAAAATTCAACGATGTAGAACTTCATCTCTTGTTCATATTGTTAGTTCAGATGTCCTCCATCAGCCAAGGCAAAACCTTTCTGCCCCAGTACTGGACCATTTTATAATGGCCTAATCCCTGAGGCATAGATTCGATGGCTTCGGCCAACGCCTTTCCATCTCCCTCGGCTTTCACTTGGTGAAGCGGAGTCATGTAAGACCGGACAGTGAAGATGATGGCGCTTGTACGTGGTAGTTTGGTGAGTGTTTGGTGTTCCACGCGCAGGTAGCACTCGTCGAGAGAAGGATCTTCCTTGTAGTCCGAGACCTCCTGGTCAGTTCCAGGGTAGTAGTTATTACCGTCGGTGCGGAAGAGATCGGCGCCGTCAACCTGGAGAGACCACTTTTATAAATTAGTCCGGGGCGAAAAATTACAACAATCGCGACAGGTTGAGTTGACTTACATTCATGCGGCCTATGAAATCGCCGGGCTGCATCCGAGCAAAATACCGATCCACGCTAAGTCCGAGCTTCCTTTCGTAGCCTGGAACTGGTTTGTGGATCTCCCGGACGGACTCACCGACTCGGGATGGACTGAGGAATCCACCTGGGAAGCAAGCAATGTATCCTTGCAGACGGTACTCTCCGTTTGCGTCGGGGCACATGAAGTAAAAGTCTTCCTGTTTCGCATTTTGGAGTCAATAGCTAAACTTTCTTAAGGTAACTACCAATACTTACCTCGACGTTTTCTCCCATGTATGCCAACATTTGGGCGTGCGTAAGTCCCTCGGTAGTAAGTGGGTAAGTAGCTCCCGTAGCTAAATTCTTGACCGATTTCCCCCGCATCTTCCCTTGCGTCTTGAACATAGTTGGGAACCTAGCGGGTAAATACTTGATCATGATCTCTTCGTATAGTTCCTCGATAGCGGGATTGACTGCCTCGCCGGTCCCGATCGTAAACTCGGCCTTTTCTCGGATAAGGGGCAAGCGTTCTTGGATACGACGAAGATAGCCACGATCCATTCTAATCCAATCTGAACGAACACGCTTTTGGATTCCTGTGTTTTATGAGTCTGGAACTATGAATACTAAGAGTGTGACTTTATTTACCCATAGTAACGTGTCCTTGAGTCTTGTACGGCTGGTATTTAATAGGGTCTACCTTACGGAAGTCGAAATCCCACAAAGGCTCGATTTCATCGTCTTGAGGTGACTTTTCTTTCAATGTCTTGGTTTCGAGTTTCTGTTTCTGATTGAAGGTCTTCATGATCTGAGTCAGTGCCAACAGCACTGGAGCTAGTAAGAGAAACCATAGTGCTTCCGGAGCAAAAAAACTATCGTGTGCAATCTCAAGCATGATGGAATAGTATAACGTCTGTTTTAATAATGTTTTAATAAAAGTGCGTAATTTCTAAGTCTTCAAGGCAATTTCGGATGTCTTATATGCTCGTGAGAAATACCCATTGCATCAGTTTATTTCATATTTCTATCATACGACAACTGTGGAACCAAAACTAAAAGCCTGCAAGCGAACAACCAGTTACCTTACAGATGAAACATCGTGGATACTATCTTTGGGACGTGGCGGGATGTTTTAGCTAATTAAGCTTGAGAGTAGACTCAAAGGAGTCTATTGCAGTGTGTTTGCAGTGTGGGGAATCATGGGCTCGTAGAAATATGCAATCGTGTCTACGCCATAACGAAATCGGAAACTTGGACAGTTCTAGCCAATACGCCTGGTATACGTGTATTTCTTGGCTAAAAGTTAGCCTCCTTGGGTTATCACATATAAAGATTCGGACTTAAGGATTCCTTTTAGGCCTTAATCATAGTTAACTCCACTAGGCTTCCCCATTAAAGGAAGCTCATTTTCAACTTTAACTACAAGTCACTTCTGAATGTTGGTAGATTATATTTCAAGCTTTAAGTCCATGTAAAGATGCCTTATGGGAATCCTAGTCATCATTACCTAATGTTTTGGTTGTAAGTTGCGTGGCCCTTGTTAGTTAAGCTGCAGTTGGGACATACAATAACGAAACGCATAGGACAAGTACCTCATATATGCGACTCCCACAATGCTCGCCATGCTGAAATACAAAGTTATCAAAACTCTAGTAAATCTGAACCTTTTCTATTTCATCACGTTAATTTCTTGGAGTTCAAGTATATAATAATACTATGTGTCTACTTTCTTGCCAACTTAGGTACTGTGATATTTCTCTGTTCCTTTGACTTCGGCAACCTTAGCTATGTCAAAAACTGATCGGTACCTAGGTAGGCGTGTGTGGGGAAACTCGATCCTGTTGTCTACTTTGACGAACACAGATGTCAAATATCGAATTCCTCGACTGCAAGGTAGCATTCCAGCGTCCCTTCCCTGCGTGCCATGTCAACTGACTAATGTTGTCGACGAGATCCTTGACATCGGATGCGGAGTGTCCAAGCCGCTAAGATAGCACCATATGTAAAACATTGCGGGGGTGGATGCTTTATCCGACATGATGGAGTCGCTTGATAAGGTATTCCGGCATTCAGTACTCATCTTGATGTCGTTGACCCTCGATATCTCGACGAGAATGCAAAGTTCTGTACCACTGTTCAACCGAGTTTGTCTAACGTCACGCTGCAATTGATCCTTCTCGACAAGACTACCCTCACCAATACGATCAGAAGTTTTGAACAAGAAGTCCTTAAGCCTAGTGACATTGTCGTAAGTGGGCCGAGCGCCCCAGGCGACGCAGCAGAGGTCTAGTCTATCAGCAAACCCCGGAGACGTAGCAGAAAACGTATCTCCGTGGCGGCGCTCGGATATTTAGCCCATGAGGAGTTTGACTACCAAGTAGCAAGGGTTTCGGTGGGCCAGAAATGAAGTCGGATTAAGGCAAACGGAGCTTCCCATTGGAGAATGAGGCGGGATCGAAGGATGGTAAAGAATTTTGTACTGACGCAAGGCAAAGATAGCGGGCCAACCGGTTTAAGTATTGTACCAGAGTTATCTGGTTTGATATAGAGTTCTTTGAGCCTTTGTTAGGTAGCGTTCAACGATCTATCATAATAGTATTTACTTCTGCTTAATTCTCACCTAGGCACAATACGTTAAAGAGTTAAGGGGCTTTCTTAGTGAATTGGAGCGGATATTCGGTTACGTTGTTACTTGGTATCTTACATTCCAAAATTTCAAATATGAGACGATACAGCTGCTTAGTAGGTTAGTCGGTCCATACGATTTAGAAAAGTGGTTACTAGTCAGGCACAGCATAACCCCCCGCTGGGATTATTATCGATCCCTGCTCACAGAGGTAGGTTCGTACGTAGAACAAATCCCGCTCGCCTTACCTGGACTCCGCGTCGGCCCAAGCTCCTGGATGCGGCTCCATATTGGGGTAGGATCAGTATGGGGTACCGTAAACATACTTTCCTATGTCCTCCCATGCAAGGGAGACATAGATTCACATTCCACATATATTGACAAATTAAGACTTTGAAAAGACTCGAAACATGCCACTTTAGGAATGGTGCAAAGACTCAATCAATCAGATGTATGTAAATAGATAACGTACCCCCCGTGAACTTGGAATGTTTTTTGAACGGACCATGTTTTTGTATCCCAAATCTTGATGGTGTGGTCATATAATCCTGAGGCCAGTTGTGTCGAGTCACGAGAGAATGTGATCGATTGGGCCTTATATCCGCTACCCCTAAATGGTTGATAAAAGGATCCCAATTCAATATCCCAGATACTAATAGTACCGTCATCCGACCTTGAGGCTAGTAGCTTAGAGTCATAGGAAAACTCGACTGAAAGAACATTACCTTCACGGACTTCAAGTGTTCGCTGGAGGGACAACGTCTTTATATCCCAAATTTCAATGATACGATCGTGTAAACCTAAGGCTAATAGGCTCGAATCATGAGAAAATGCAAGCGAGAAGATTGTCATTCGGTTACTTTTGCGAGGATGTATTGAAGGGTCCAAGTTTTGGTATCCCAAATCTCTATTGGCTTATCGTCCAACGAACCCGAGGCCAATAGAGTTGAGTCATGAGAGAATGCAACTGAGTATACCATGTCTTTATGACCTTCGAGTGTTTTTAAACACGGACTCCAAGCAAGTTCAACTTGTGGCTTTATTTCGATCCATTCCGGCTCTTCTTTTAAAAACGTCTTTCGCGTTAGGCAATTGACCGAGCTGAATATAAGAGCTGACGTGTATGCCTGAAGCGGGCTGTTTTCAATTACCCATTTATTGTGAAGGATAAATCTACGGGAATCATGGGCACGATCTAGTAATCCACGATTAGATGAATTTTCCTATTCCGATTAGCTTCCTCATTGTCAGGATTCTAGATGAGACATCTAGAATCCTGAGACAGTCCACGCAATAGCAGCTTCCGGAACCGACTTAACAGCTATGTCAATGAATTCCTTGACGGGGGAAATGTAATTCATTGTCCCCTGGATATTTTGCTTTACTGTAGCCTCCGTGCCTGTCTTCTCTAATCCCGCTTGGACGAGCCGGTGCATTTGAGACCGTCTCCTCTCCGAGTTCGTCTGATCAATATCATTATTTTGAACCGCTTCATCTGTTGAGCTTAAATCTTCGATAAGTTCGCGCGATAGAAGTGTCTCGTATGCGTCCACCAACTTCGGCTGCTCGGCCTTAAGACAATCATAGACTTCATTCCAAAGCCGACCTTGCAGGCTTGTGTGCACCTTGGTAGTTGTATCAGGCGGGTCTAATTGCGTAGAAAACGGTGGTTGCGGTGGCTGCGGTGTATGATATATATGAGGTGTATGCGGTGTATGCGAAGTAGATATAGGAGTCCTCAAAACCGCCGTCAATGATTTCTGAGCGTTCATAGGCGATGTTAGTATCTCGACTCGATCGTATAGCTCTCGTATAAGGTCTGTAACGGTGTCAGTTATTTGCTAAGTGTTAGCTTGTCCTCGCCCAGCATAGAAGCCTTTCGAAACGATCGAAGTATTGCCTAGGCAGTGGATAGAGTACCGCACCACCTTGCGTTTTAATCTTTTATATCGGATTTCAGACCTTGCCACCACCCTGGTGCTATAGTGTCTGTAAGAATATCTAGGCTTTAAAATTAAAGAAAAAAAGAAAAGGAAAAATATAGTGTTAGACACAAACCTATCTCTAAATCTGAGAAATTGTTGATGATGGTGGTCACTAAGGAAGCGCAAACAGCCTTTAAAGTATCGGTTGTGCGGCTGAAAGACTCATAACGTGTGTTGAAGCCATTGAATGATAAGGTTAGTTGGATAGTACGGCTACGTGATGTATAGGTATCTTGCGTGATACTAACACCGGAAGCTCAGCTACATAGCTTAGGTGCAATTATTTTTTTTAAAATAGTTCTTAGAGGTAACATAAAGAAGTGATTGGGCATGACTTCAAGGCACGATGGCCACTTTGTTAGGTACCTAGGTACCTAGACTGATAGTACTAGGAGCTAAGGCTCTAGCGTACGTAGTAAAGTGCAGCATATCGGAATCGTTAATGCCTCGTGAGCGCTTAATTTGGTCCAGTCCTCTTATCACATACTTTATCGGAGGTTTGGTATGATGCATCTGGTCAGCTACTCAGAGTCCTACATCGAGACCCCACAATTTTTCAAGTTGCAACAACTCTCGGATAATTCAGAATAAAAGCATCGGACCATTTTAGAGTTGAATTAAGGTTGAGGCCACCAAGTCCACTAGGCCACTAGGCACGGGCCGTGGTGGAGCGACTCACTCACCCACCGTTACACAGCCGGATCCACCAATATGGCAACATGCCCCATAAAACTACAGGTTAACGTTTGCATTCCAAGAGCCAATACTAAGCAAGCGGTGCTTGCCTATTAGATAAGTAATGTAATACTCCGCACGGAGTATTATTTTTAATATCTTGTTTTTAGCTTTATATATATATATATCATGTTACATTTACTTGATACATGTAGCTTTTACATGACCACTTAAAAGATTGTAAAAAAAAAAGACGAAAAATTATACAATGTTTATGGCATAGTAGTAACTAATACCTTGCCTTAAGTATCGAACAATACTTTTAACATTAACTACTTGCTTAATGTTGCTTTACTATAATTTCAAACGGCCAATACTTATGTTCCAAGTTATATAAGTATTTAAAACTCCTTAGAAAATGTGCCTTGCACCACTGCTGATAAGCTATGGTAAATGAGGTATGTGACACAAGCAAAACAGGTATATACCTTAGGTACCTTTTAACTTAATCTTAGAGCTAGTAGCACTCAACGCTCTATGTTGTATAACGTAAGTACATATTAAGTCATGCTATCTTTTTTATGCATGGGCTGTATTCTTACCCTTGTTAGCGTGATTCCCGTTTATTCTAGCGGATAGACCCGCGGCCCCTCCCCCACGTTTTCTCCTTCTTTTATCTAAAAAAGGGGGTAAGAAAATACGTAAGCGGGTCTAGGGTGGCCCCTCGATCAACTAAACATCATTCTTTTATCGTCATTTTTTACTCCCCAGCATCCATTCTCGTTTCAGTTCACATAGCCCCATATGCACGATTTGCAAGTTTAACGTTTAATTCTATTGTACCTAGTAAGACCCAAAGAGCGAGCGATCCTACTAAGCTCAAGCTGCCATGTATGGGAAAGATTAACTGGATCAGACTCCTTGTCAACTTGCGTAAGCACTACTCTGAAAGCAGATATCCGCCGCCATAGGTTCTTTCCCCCTAGCCCCGCATGATTCTTACAGCCTACAGGATGATAATTACTCCACAGCAGGTACGGCAGGTCCAACTAGGACGCACGAATCCAAAGTCAACGTGCTACCGTTGATATAATACGCGGCCGGCGTGCAGAGGTATAGACAGGCAGATGCTACCTCGTAGGGTGCAATCAGACGCCCGGCAGCAGGTAGCTGCTCGATGAGACCGCGCAGTTGGGGGATTCGGTTGTACTCCTCGTGGGACATGGGGGTGTCAACCCATGAAGGGCAGACCTGATTACACCGAATGCCGAGTGCCTTGTAGTCAACAGCTAATCGTCTTGTCAGCAATATGTACGATAGTAACACCAATCAGTATTATACGTACCACAAGCTCGGGTAAGTCCTCCGACGGCGTGCTTGGAGGTAATGTAAGCCACCTTGTTGGGCAGGGCGCTAATTCCCAGGATAGAAGAAATGTTGACGATCGATCCGCGACCGAGGTCTCTAACGCCGTGACGCCCTAGCTCAATTTTGGCAGAGTCTTGAGCCTTCATGACCTTAGCAACGGATTGAGTGACGTATAATATGCTCTTGGCGTTGATGTCGAACACGCGATCAAAGTCGGCAATGTCCGCTTGGTCAAACGGAACGTTTTTGCGGCCGTCGACCTAGCCATTGATACTCGTCAACATGCTGCTTCACGTATGGGTATCATCGGGAACTTACACCGGCGGCGTTGACGACGTAGTCAATCCTGCCAAATTCCTTGACTGCAACGTCGACCATCTCTTGCACTGACTTGGCGTCCGTCACGTTCACCTTCACAGCCACTGCTTTGTAGTCCTTAGCTAGAGCTACCTTTTTGCTGCTCTCGGCAGCTTTGAGGGCTCCCTCATAGTTGATATCGGCGAAGAGAATACCCCTCGAGCCTGCCTCAGCGAATGTGGCACCAAGCTCTGTACCAATACCGCCACCGGCCTGTTCAAAAGGGAGTCAGCACTAGCTTATAGAGTTCTTCTGTTTGGATAATACGTACACCAACTAAAATGGTGTAGCCGCTAACTTGAAAAGCTGCCATCGTGAATGAATATGTAGGCAAAAGTGAAGTCCTCCTGGGAACCGAAATATAGCAAATATAGCTTGGTGATCGTGATGTCTGTAGAAGAGAACCTGCTTGTATAAGTAGCTACAGGAGAGACAAGAAAGAGAGAATCTACAAGTTTAAATACTTCTTTGTCTATAGCCGCGCCTTTGCCCAGAAGTCAGCTGTCCCCTCCACGTGTCTCGGCATAATTCTCAACGCATCGCTACGTGGGGAGAACGGGCGCTTCTTACAGTGCTTCAACATACTAGTGACGTATAGTCTGATGGTCAGGTTGCTAAACTCCAAAGAAAACCACCGTTATAATGCCCAATTCGGCGATGTAGGTAGTAACGCCGATAGGATCCCAGGGAACGGGCTACACGTGTCAGCCCGAACCAAAGAAACTATGTAGGGCTAGAACTGAAATACCACTCTTCAGTCAGATCCGGTAATCTAGTGCTTGTCACAGTGTACGCCTAATGTGAGTTATGACGAGCCTCAAGCTCAGGTTGTAGTTATTGAAGGTTTTCGCGAATCTACCCCAAGTGATACTTTTATAGCAAGGCTGATGATGAGTTATTCTTGAAGGAATATTTAGCAATAGCCTCGAGGTCTTAGATGACGTTCGTGTTGGTATATGGGTCTCTTAGTGCGTTCTTCCTAGTCCCCGAGCGCTAAGTCCTACTGCTTATGGACGTGCGACATTCGTTCAGGGATTCCTTCCTATAATATGACAGGTCGATTTATTATACAGGGCTGGTGTGCATACATACCTATGTATGGCACTTCTGGAATGGCCTGGGTGCCACCGTGAGCCTAGTTACTACCTACTGCATATCTTACTAGGTTAGCCGGTTACCAGTTTACACCTGGATGACTTTATTCAAAAGATATGATTCGGCCGTCGTCAATATTTGAACCAAACCGATACAGCAGTCACTGTTTCACCGCTCCATTGCAGACAGTTCCCGGGTATGTATGTTGGAGTATCAGACATGACCCGGATATGCAGCGTTGACCGCCACTTGGGAAATGTATGTAGTTGCATGTTGTGTAAGCCGCAATTTTTGTCTTAGAAATGATTCGTGTGGGGAAGCTTAGGTATTCTTCGGTACGCTTGTTTCGTCATAAAGGCATTATCCCCGAAAAGTCTCCGTTGTTAAGAGGTCCAAGCTTAAGGCTGGACTGTTGCTATCAACTAAAACTTAGATGGGGGTTGTCTTTACGGAATTGACTTAAATGCGTTGAGCGAGTCAAGAATAAACACCAAGACATAAACGGGGCAACATCCGAGTGACATGGCGCTGTGTTGCAATGTGTAAGCAGCTTACGTATTTCTCCATTATTGTAAGTCACCTCATCAGTCAACTACATTTCATTCCCAGAGTAAATAGGAAGAGCCCGTATTCGTTTTAAATGGATTACTTAAATACTTTTAAGGTATAGAACGGGGGGTTACTACCGCATTAGGCTCTCAATTCGACTAACTACCTACCGAATAATAGTAGTTTACCACCTAAAAGCCATTAACATTTTTATAAACAGAAGGGTAATACCCGTATAACAGCACGGGTTTAGGATATTATTTAACCTTTTCGTGCTGTCTCGTAGCGTTAAGTAGTCAGTATGATTGCTCATATGTTTGTATATACCTAACCGCAGCTTGCGATATTAACGTCTGAGCGCTATGGCTGAAGGGGATGGCTACTATCCAAAGTCCGCGAAGACAATGACGAGAGTAGATTAGGTACTTAATACATCACTGCAAGCCAATATTAGACGTCCACCTATTCCATTCGTCAATTTCGACTTATCACAATATGAATTCTTATATATTACTATCAGCCTTTTGCTCTTCTCTTACTTAGGCACTCATCTTCCAGGATAGATATACAGTCAGTAGACTATCTTAAAAGGGTGGTATATAGCTCATTAAAGTTCTGAGGCATAAAGTACCGACATATAATATGCATATATTATATGCAGTTCCCAGATCGTGGCGCCGCTTCTCCAGTGTCTCATGCAACTCATCCCCCAACACAATGCGTGGGTAGACTAATGAAGTGATTAGCTATGAAGCTCAATTAATACGATCGAGTGCCATTATATCACTTACTCCAACACAAGCGCCATAGCGTACTAGCGTATCAGGGAAAGCCGTATTATTGGGACTAGGCCAAGGCGTACGAAGGGTCCGACTGCACAAGATCGAGTTGGTCAGCGCGGGAGGATGAACAAGGTGCTTATCTTAGAAGACTCACTTGTTGGCATGCCTGTTTTATGCATCTACATGCGCATTGGGGACGGTAGAAGGGGCCGAGAATATAAGGATCGTCGCCGTCGATTAGGACACAGACGTAGCTCGGAGATTCCCCAATCTGTGGTTTCACAGACCGGCCGATTGGGCCAGAGATCACGCAAGCCGCCAGTACCAAGGCGCTCAATATTTGCTGCACGTATGTACATCTTGGGGTCTGGGGATAAAAAGAATGACGTATTATGTAGCGAGCCGCGTCGGAAAATAGACGAGGATGCGTTGACCTACAGGTGGTGGAGCATCTGGCTGGTCAGCGTCTTCTGCCTGCTTATGATTGCATTGCACTAATGACAGGGCTGAAGGCAAGTAGTTATTTATTAGTGGTACAGTTCTTCGGTGCGAGAGCAGTGAGATCATGTTGGTTGTATGGTCGTTAACTTGCCCATCTAGTCCTTTGCTTGGCTATAAGGTCGGGAGTCCAGTATTCAAAATCACTCTAAAATTTCCAAATATCCCCTTTGTTATATTACTACTGCGAATATTTTACTTATTATTCTAAACTTGACGAGGAAGGGCCTGCAGTTTCACGCGATCCCCCAAACCCTCGTTATGTCTATACCCAATGTCTATTTCCCGTCACTCTCTAGCATATGGACTTCTCACGTCCAGTTCTCAGTCACAACACCCGTCATTCTTATTGCTTTCTATGCGATCGTGGTTCACCTATTGCGATATCGCCGCGCTCAAGTTGTCTATAGATCTTTGATCAATGCGGAATTCCCCTTCTTCTTCGTCAAGGGAATTCAGCTTGCGCTGTTTCGAACTTATGCAATACCCACAATCTCGTCCCTCTTAGATAAGACAGCGGTATTGTCTTCGAAATCTTCAGTGCCACGCCGATACTCAGAGACCTGGGCGCTCTTTGTTGAATTTGCGTTACCTAGGTATTGTTCGCATTTGGAGTGGTTCCTTTCCGGCTAAAGGTTAAGACGTTAAGCTCCTTGATAATTGGCTGTATGAGGCAAACATTAACAGATTGAGGCAAGGGATGCATGATACTGTAAATGAGGCCTAACGACCAGGTTTTATACTTGAGCCATCAGATGCTAAGGTACATCCGTCTGACGTCTCGGGAGATAGCCAATCGCATACATTGCGGTCTGAAACACGTATGACTGTCGGTCTATCCGTTTTGTTCAAGACAAATCCTCAATAAGGTGGCGCAGTTGCTAGTTGCTATATGTAAAGTGTGGCCCCTAGCAAAGGATTGCGGCATGGCAAAAAAGGTAAGGGTGATCCCAACACTCCTTACGAATTTGGTAAAGCGACAGGAAGTGAAATTTCCTAAACTGTCGGTTTGCTATTTCGTTTTGATTTCAAGGAGAAAATAAGGATGGAAGCCATTCATTGGCGGTTTTAACGATATCGTACTTATATAAGAAGGTTTTGCTGTCTGAATACTGAAGTAGACTTAGCCAGTGTGCGAATAATTCGGTACACATTTAAATATCCATCATGCCGTCTATAAAATTAAGTGGCCTTTTATTAGCCCAGTCTCTTTTTTCGCTGGGCGCGAATGCTCTCCCGAGCGCATCCCGTATTAATAATGACGATGCTCGGGATCTTGGCCGGCGTGGTCTGGGCTTTGATACCGATACCCCGGATATTCTAAGATTTAGCGAATTATACGGCGCACCCGAAAACAACTTTGACTGTAAGAGTGACCGGAATCCCGTTGTTATGCTCCACGGCCTCTCAGCAAACCGCCAAGTCGACCTGAACATGCTTCAATGGGAACTCAATAGGCGCGGTTATTGCACGTTCTCGCAAACTTACGGTTCCTGGAGTTTGGTACCTTGGATTGGTGGTCTTAAACCAATGTCAGAATCGGCGAAAGATATCGCTAGCTTTGTGAAAGAAGTTAAGGATAAAACCGGCGCGGAAAAGGTCGATATTGTTGGTCACTCCGAGGGTGGTGTTCAAGCCATCTACGTACCAATGACACAGGATGGTGTCTCGGATATTGTGGAGCATGTAGTCGCATTAGGACCGGCTATTCATGGTGCCAAGTACTTCGGCTTTACCGATCTATGGTATATCGGCGGGAATATCACTCGCGCCCTCGCTAAAAAGGTCGTAGACGTGCTAGGATGCCCGGCCTGCGAGGACATGGCAACCGACGGCGGGATATACAACGACTTCAAGAATGCCAGCAAGATCGTGCAGCCTGGGAACAAAGTGACAGTTATTATGTCCAACTCAGATACACTGGTATCGCCGGATGTCAGCAGGGTCGACGAGGAAGGGGCAACCAACGTTATCGTTCAAGATACTTGTCCCGACGACAAAGTTGGACATGCAGGACTCATGTGGGATAAGAGTGTCTGGCGATTAATTGTGAATGCGTTGGAAGAAAACAACGATACCGTTTTCGAGTGCGAAAAGGGACTTGTTATTTAATGGACACCTGGTATTATATAACTGCATATATTAATTAAATGTTAACTAGCTGCGTTGCCCGTTCGCGCAAGCGCTTACGGGGGAGTGCCTACCTAGCTTCAAGAGTGCCTTTTACGCCACAAATAACTCTGGCCTCTGATTGGCTAGCCACACCTCAACGCACGTCCGATGAATTTTTTGTAGAATCAATTGACCTACTATATTATTGTATGAAATTTTTAATAATTGGTATCGTTGGATAGAGCGCGTTTTGCATGACCTTTCTATCCTATTTGCATGTCTTTTAAACCTTATGCGATAGAATGGCAAAGGAAAAAGTCGCCAACTGCGGGGCGATTCTAAGGATCTGATTGGCTGGAAAAATTGTGGCAGTACTAATAAAATATAGGAGAGTTGATGGGTTGTTTATTGGGAAATTTCAAGCATCAAGACTTTTAGTGGGGATTACGTAATTAATAAGTTATTGATAGGGGTAATTACTGGGCCTTGCCTACCTGTAATTATAGACTTTACTGAATCAACATCATTTACACCTACAACATGGTGAGAGCTGCGGATCGTTTTTTCGTGCCTTTTGGTCTCCCATCGCGGCGTTTTCGAATAAATATGACGTATCACGATGATTTTTGATGACTTTTTGATGAAATTCAAGTATACCTACCTGAGGCCATACACAACCACAAACACATACAACGTTTCCCAGTGGCATCTAGCATGGTTAAACCCTCTTCAGCTCGCCTGTAACTCATCCAGCCTCCGCCCGAACCTGGCGCTGCACACACGCACACGCTATCAATCGTCAGTCAAGTCTGATGACCCAAACACGGCCTCCGACAGTACATTTTTACCTCGACCGACAGCTGTTGACAATTTTAACAAGGGTCCAGATACTTTACACGTATCCCCATATGTATCTTGCGAACTTTTAGCAAGTAAATATCTATATTGAAAACTGGTTAATTTACCTATTTGCTGTTATTTTATTCCAAGTAGAGTAAGCTTTATACTAGGAAATCATTCACTTTCTCGCCGTAGCTATGCGTCGCTAACGCCGTATCTCTATTGTCAGTTCCCTATAACTACCTAGGTAACTAGAATAACAAAGTTGTTTCCACGTCTTCTAGGTCTACATCGTGATATGCAGCCCGGAGTTTCTTAATAACCCTTACAGTCTAGTAAAAGCCGAGTGTATACAAATTCGAATTGCCTCTCTACTAGCTGCTATTAAAATAAAACTCATTAAATGTGCCTATCGATCAATCATCTCTAACGCAAACCACAACGCAACGCTTAAGCCCCAAATTAAATCAAATATCGCACTAAGCACCAAAATGCACATATGGAACCCAGAAATAATCCATTACACTCCGCGCTGCCGGTGCCCCAAACTTAAGTACCTTGGCATCTCTCGTCTCTTTACCTTTCTCCATCCGTTTATCTCTGAGTGCTCTAATCGCGAAATGCAGTCCTCGACTAACTGCGATATCCGTCATGCCTTCGTCTCGTAGCGTTTCGTAAAGTACACTTGCTATATCAACGCAGTGTTTATCTGACACTTCCCAAAGTGTTCCGACAACGTGTCGAAATCCAGCTAGCTGGAAGGCGCTGACAAGATGGATCCCTTCGTCGGATAAAGATTTCACCTTGTTAGTGCCCGTTGAACAAGCAGAGAGATATGCAAGAAAAGGTGGATTCTCGTGAAGGCGACTTTCGCGGAGGTTCTCTACGGTTAGGGGGTCGTGCTCCCAATCTTCAAGGTATAGAAAGCTGTTCGAGGGATCCTTTAGATCTGACCTACCGTGACCCGCAAAATGAAACAACTTGCATCTCTGCAAATGCTTTAGAACATCGCTTTTGGATCGTCGTGGTGTGACTATATTGAGCCGAAGTGATGGACAGAGCTTGCTCAGTATGTCTACTTCTTTGCCAGCATACGGAAGATCCCCAGGCGTAGAGAGTCCCGGCGTATTTTGCATTGCAACTAAAAGAGCAGAATCGGCTTGGCAATCTTCGACCGTATCTTGGGAACATCGTTGACGATTATGTATCAATTCTCTGATTGACGATGCATATGATGATATAACCCTATCTAAAACAGTTTCCTTGGAAGTGCTTGTATAGATGCCAGCCGCGTGAAACGGTAGTTGACTAAGGGAGCCAGTGGGAATCCACCAAACATGAGGCCATTTATTATCGACAACAGGCCCCTTGAAGCCGAGTGCATCTAGACATGGACGGCAAACAATATGCCAGAGCCATTCTAATAAAGATGTTAGATCGGAGGCGGGTCCCAGATTCTGGGTTCTGTTTGTAACTTCGTAATTCGTCAACCCCGGCAAGTTTATTGTTTGAATGCCATTGCCGTTGATAAGGAACGCATCGGATCGGTTAGGAATCATTGAAGAATCCATATTAATCATGACAATAGGGCCAAGACCTGCAGCAGCAATTAAGTCCTCCGCAGATAGTTGCCGAAGAAAGTTATGGAACCCGGGCTGGGTACGAATTATCTCAACAACTTGGTCGAACTCTCGGGTTGCTTCACGACTTCGTTTCGACTTTGATTCCCAGGCGGATAGATCACTCATTGGCGAGAAGGGAACAGGACTGTCCGTAGGCGTGTCCAGCTCATCCCGAAGCAACGTAAACCTATCTGCCAAATCAGGATGCCTCAGCTTTAAATCAGAAATATTTCCACGCATATCCATTAATAGGCCTGCGATAACGCCACGACTAAGTTCAAGAATGCGTAAAGATTCTTGAGGCTCTTCTTCGGCGTTGATGGAAATAGCAGCCGCGGTTGAAGATAAACCGGAAAGGTCAGCCAATAGGCTTTGCATGTCGGCGCGATTCAAATACCGCGGACTTATCGTAGGAAGTAGTGATATTACTCCCTTCAATAAACGGCTGGATTCTTTCCAATTTTCTTGTGATGCGAGAATTCGGGCAGCACTACGAGCTGAGTTCATTCGAATAGATGGAATAGAAGCATTACAATGCCATCCCTCAACTAAAACTTCTAACTGGCGGCTCAAGTCATCTGTCGAAGGTTTCCAATCGTTTCGGTACTCAAGCCTTATCGCAAGGTTGCTTAAGAATGAACCACGCATTTGATGGTCTTGAGGGACGAGCTTAACTGCAGTCTCTGTTATCTTGATCGCACGATCTAGATCTTCGATTGTTTCCGAGTTAGGTGATCCCAGGTCTAAATATGTTTCCAACGGCATAACCTTGACACTGAGGAAATCCCTAATTTTACACTCGATATCTCTAATCACTCCCGATTTCGATTTTAAGGTTGTCTCCTTTTGTTCAAACCTCTCGCACAGCTGACTCGCGAGACTATCTAGGCATGTAGCGCGGCGTGGATCGCCTTCAGAAATCGCGTTCGCTGCCCTTGTTGAGAATTCAATCGCATGATCTAGATCTTCCATAGACCCATTCACCTGGAATCGTGTCTCGAGCATAATTCCAAGATTGTTTAGTGCCGTAACGTAATCGTCGCTATCTTGAGGTATGCCATTTATTGCAACATTAAGCAAATTAATGGCATCGTCTAGGTCTTTGATTGATTTTCTCCGTTTCAATCGCCTAGTAATAAAAGTTCCAAGGTTATGAGAAATCCGGTAGTAACCTGGTGTATCTTCTGGTGTTACCTTCCGCAAATAACTCCCTAATTCGATTGCACGATCTATGTCTTCCATTGTACCCATATGTTCGAATCGGCTAGAAAGCAGGTTTGCAAGGGCATGGGAGTGTGAAAAATGATCAGGATGGTCTCGAGGCGTGGCATCTGCTGCTTCAGCTACAATTTCGATCGCACGGTGTAAGTCTTCCATTAAACCCGTCCGCTGAAACCGCTCACCAAGGTCATGTCCAAGATCGCTTAACCGGGTGGCGCGATCCGGATGGTTTCTAGGTGTGAGGTCAAGTACTTCGGTTGCAATTTGAATCATACGATTTAGTATTTCCATCAAACTTGTTCGTTTGAATTTCGAATTAAGCTGCCGTTTGAAGATTCGCAAGCGCTTAAGGCGATCGATATGCGTAAGGGGCGTAGATTCTACTGCATCGGCTGCAGCCTTGATCGCTCGATCGTTGTCCTCGACACATTTTGTTCTATCGAATCGAAAGCCAAGAAGGCGTGCAAGGTTGCTCAAGTAAAGAGCACGGTAAGGCTCATTTTGAGGCATGAGATCGACCGCCTTGGTCGTGAATTTGATCGCATCATCTAAGTCCCTGAGTGATCCCCGTTTTTCAAACCGGTCGCTCAACGACGACCCAATATTGTTCAAACAAAGGCTGCGATCTATAGGATCACGAGGTGACGCATCCATCGCTTTAAACAAAAGCTTAATCGCTCGGTCTAGGTCCTCCTCCGTCGATGATGTCTCTTTGCATTTTAGCAGAAGCATTGAATTAAGCCCGAGCAAGAACTTGAAGTATTCCGGATCTTCTGGAGACGCGGCGTCTAGAACTTTTGATTGGTTGTCAATTGCACGGTTTAGATCCTCGATTAATCTTCTACCTAGGAATCGTTGGAGGAGCATTGATGCAAAATTCCCTAACATAGATGGTATGACAAGACCATCTTCGATGTTTACTACTCGATCCATGACCGCAATAGCCTCATCTAGGTCTGCCAAAAGGCCGGTCTGCGTATAATTTTGGGCGAGGCGTATCGCTCGATTAGTTAGAGACTGTGCCATGATGAGCGCTTGGATAGCCATAGGCTGCATTTGCACACCAATATCCTGGGGATGAAACCCTGAAATATCACTTCGATAATATTAGTGAAA
This sequence comes from Daldinia loculata, assembly GCF_022478755.1. NCBI lineage: Eukaryota > Fungi > Ascomycota > Sordariomycetes > Xylariales > Hypoxylaceae > Daldinia > Daldinia loculata. The sequence goes on along the minus strand of NW_026054872.1, from coordinate 174,176 downwards.
GGGAAAGTTATCATATAACCCATATCATAGATGTAGTACCAATATACCTATTGTATTGGTTCCACACACATTTTGATTTCGGTTGATAAGACGGGTATGGTAGTTACGTACGGATGTAGCTGTGGTATAGTTTTGGCGGCTTCGCGGATATTCTGTTGGGACTTATACTGATGCATCTGGGTGGATAACGTGTCTAGAATACTAGATCGTCGACTATGATCTGAGTGATCTGCAGGTGTAACCGCGAGCCAACCATTAGCTCTCTGAATAGCTCGCTCAAGCTGTTCCTCGGAGTGCGATTTTTGGAAGATTAAAAGACAACAATATATATACAACTCGATCTGCTCGTCGTTCGTAGGGTCTTCACGGACTTTGGCGAAGGAATGGAGGTTATGTTCGTTTAATTTAGAAAGGAATAACTTTAGACCTGGATCTATGTTAAATACACCCATGTCGGCCATGTTGTAAGTGTCTGTCTGTGATGTAACTATGGTTTAATAAGATGCGATGCTAGATATTTGGGAGCGACGGTGACGGATGTATATCTAGAAAGAGAACTAAACTATAGCAGGACTCTCAAGCTGTTACAATCCTCCTTAAATAGAGGCATGTAATCGAGTGCTATACAGCAATAAATTTATTATAGTGGCGATAATTCTCATTGTGGCTAAGCATATATATTCTAATTGTCAGCAACAATAAACCAGATCGGCACCCAATACCTATCAGACTGGGGCACATAAGACCGCCTTTGAGGCTGAGACGCTTGTTTCGATATAACGATGTATTCACTTCAAACTATAATGAGGATTTACCAGTAATGTGCACCATTGCTCGGATATTCTTGCCATAAAGGCACATCGCCATTTAGGCTTATTCCGAGCAGATGAAGAGGCATAATGTGAAGTTATTATATTGCTTTAGATCCATGACTATTTCTTATTGGGGGAATAACCTTACGACTTGCATAGAAACTTGAAACTAAGATGCGGTAATCACCTGCTGACAGTGAACACTTCATAGAGCCTGCAGAATTAAGCGGGTTTCCCTTCAATATAGCCTTTTTCGAGTCTCTATATGTCAACACACAAGGCGCAAGAGTTTATACTAGGCAAGGCGTATGTCATTTCCTTAGTTTGTAGGTTAGATACCTAGGTACCTATATTAGTTGTTACTATTCTAAATGATAACTGGATGTCAACGTTGTGGCGAAAAGCAATGCAACCCTATGACTATTCCCTTGCATCCGTTACGTAGTATTGAAGAATGACAACTAGCCTTCATGACAAGGCAAAATATTACAGCACATTGTATGGCTAATTCTACCAACCGCCCAGCCGTTTACATAGAAAAGGCTAGTTCCACCCAGGTAAGCATTGATGGTCTCACACCCTTAATTTATTGTTGACAACGAATGAGGCTTGGTTTGGCCATTAATGAGCGGGTCCACCTGTACCCGATATGAAGACTACGAGAACTGTAGTATACCTGTAATTTTAGTAGTATATTAGTTGCTGGTCAAATTTTCAGGTTTGGAGGGAAACGCACGTCGCGCCAGCTACAATTAGCTCGACTATCCGCGTTCTAGTGAGGCTGGATAAAGCAACCACAAACATCATGGTAGCGGCGACGACGATGATTAGTCTAGCCGATAAACTGTTGACAAAACTACAAATAATGACTGGGGCAAGAAGGAGGATTGTTATGAAGGGTACCACAAATATTCTCACCATCAGCCTCAGTGACGATGGTGAGAAGATGTGCACTTTTGGGTCTCGCGAAACGCCCAGCTGAGTGCCTGGGGGACTTTTAAGCCCACTGTTGATAAGGAGCTTATGCAAGTAGACGCGAATATTCTCTGCCTGTACCTCTAGCCATGTCACCAGAAAATCCTCTGACGTGGCAAGGCTGACGAGGTCTTCATCGTATTCCAGGTAGGCTGTCTCATTACGTGCTACACAGCCAGTCCCGCTGATCCAGTTTCTTAGGTTCGATATAGCACGTGGTGGCGCAGATTCGAAGTAAAGAGCACGTTGGTGTCTCTCTAAGTACTCATCTACACCCCTATTAGTTTTTACCTACAACGAATCTACCATGTAATTAGAGTGGAATCTGACGTTACCATAGTCGGCTAAAGCATCTTGTATCTTTGCAAGAACCTCGTGCCTTTCGCTGTTAGTGTCCCGACGACAACTTCCTAGTGATAGGCTAGGCCCTTCATCTCTATCGATCTTCTCTAGTTGCTTTTCCAAGAGCGATAGTTTATCCTGTTTAAGCAGAAGTAATCGCGCGCGCAAGCCAGAGAATCGGCGACAGAGGTGGAACGAATTATGAGAGGCAACAAGAGCTGAGAAACGAGGGTATCCTAGTGGAAAGTCCTCAACTATGCCCAGTTAGCATCATAATCTGTAAAATTTAGAATGTGGCTATTCGCACTCTGTTTCCTAACAACTTGGGTATCTTGGGGCGGAGCACCCCCAGTTGATGCTCGGGTCCATGGCAGTAACCAAGTAGAATATTTGCTCAAAGCCGGAAACGAATTGATTCGTTGACCAAGCTCCAAGTCTACCGCCGATTGTTGTGTCATGTTGTAGAGTGAATGCTAAAGAATACCAAAAATTGGCATTTACATCATCTGAATCCGTTTGAAACACGGTGGTCATTGTAATAAGAATTAAATCTTAATAGTAGCGGGCATCACCGGTAGCTCAGGTGAACAAACGTCCAACATGCGACTGCCAATATATATTGACAGTTTGCCTAAAATACATGTACGTATTCTACAGTCACTCCCCCATATGTCTATTATGTATGAGATGAGCCTCATGCACTGCGCAATAGCCTTATATCCATTTCTGCCTAACACATTCTAGGCTCTTCTTCATACTTCCCCCCTATTTTATGCATACCATCCCAGACCGAGCCTCGTCCTCACGCGGGCTCGTGATATCACTAGGTACCTACCTTTAGGTAGGCATCAATTAAACGTCTATATAATGAGGTCTCTTTTCAGATATTTTATTAACTTGCTGTACAACATCTAGCTCTCGGTAACATCTAACTAGGCTTTGTTAAGTGAGATATCATCAGAATACCTACATAGGAAAACATGGATTCGGCTAAGCAGTAAGTATTTCTTACATATATTGAATACTGCGCTAAAACTTCGCACAGAGACAGTCAGACACCCTCCTTCACGTTTCCCGACGATGGTGGTCGCCCATATGTCGAGGAATATGGATATGTAAGAATATTAAGATGCCGAGTTTCTCTTCTTCATCAATGCTAATCATCAATAGAATCCCAAATTCCGACCAAACGACGACGTTTACGTTCAAGATCCAGTGACTAAAGAATGGAAAGGGCCATTCACTGTATCGTCTCTAGAGGGAGGACGGTACAAGCTTCAAGATTCTAGAGGACGAGAAGTTAACAATGGGCAACTTTTCGAAGAAGCATGCCTAAAGCTATACAACCTTTTCGAATAAGTTTTGGCGCTATGAAAACTCTGAATATGATCGAGGCACTTGCATGGTTTTATGAGTAGAGTATCTTTCAAAGAAGACGGTGTTTTTCAGAATGTTTATCGTATCAGAATGTTTATCCTAGAACTACCATGGTAGATAAGAGTTCATTTTACTATTACTGGGCGATTGCCAATAACTAATAATGTCAAAGCAACGTGTTAGAAGCGTTCTCTTCGTAGGTAGGTACTTAATGTACCTGAAACCACCGTAAAAGGTGCTTATAAAAATACAAGAAGTAGGTAGCAATTGCTGATTGAAAAGAGATATAGAGATCACAATGTAACTAGGCAATCTAGGACCACTTAGAGGAACTAACTGCTTGCTAAATACATTTCCTACTTAGAAGTAACCCTTAATTATTCATCCTACAGCCATCATATATCATTCTATCACATTGTCATTCTATAGTAGTGGTTATAATAAAGTTCTGAGTCGCCCATCTCTCTCCCCCAGGATCTTGGCCCCGAAAATTAGTTGTCAGGCTTTCAATAAACAACGATAATGTGTCGTGAGACTCGTCAATTTGTCCACGGTAAAAAGTTGAATGAAGAGGAATTTCTGATAAGATCATCGAGGGAAAGTTTGTTGGTTTAGTTGTGAGGAAGACCTTCAGCACCTCTTCGCAGCGCTTTTTACCTTGACCGAGGAGGAACTTGGGAATTTCCATGCCTATTGGCAATTCCTCTGTCTTTCCACCTTCTATAACCAAGAATCCACCGTCAGCCGCAGCCGATAAGATATTCTCGATCTTCCAGGACGGGGTAAAGTCGAAAATTGCCAAGTACAAGGGTGCCTGGCTGCGATTTTCAATCACGAGATGCCAGTTAGTACCATGCTGAACCTCAAGGACGCTTGAGCTGCTTTTCTCGCTTCTACCAACATATGAATAAAGCGAAAATGAGCCTTCGAAAGAAGAACTTGGCTTTTTATTTCCAATTGCTTCGGCATATTTGAACTGTGCAATATGCTCCAGAATATTCATGAGTTTATGCTCGGCTCCTTGTGTACTTAGAGGGATTGTTGGCAGATTGTGAATCTTTTGGAGCGATCCATTTAGTATCTCAAATTCCTTCTGATCATTAAGCGAAACATTAAACATGCACGCCTCAGTATCATCATCCGAAGCGCAGATATGCATGTATTGGTGTTTCAAAGCCTCATTGCGTTGAATCTGACTGCTGATGCTTGATAAAAGCCGTATAGGGGTTGCTCGATGCAAAACAGACGTAACTAGCTTTGCTTTCCAGCCTGTCTGGACCTTTTGCAAAGTCGTAGGTAGTTCTAAAGTCGTAGATAGTTCTAAAGTCGATACCAGTGCATTGACTGTTCCGACTTGAGCTATAATCGATGTATCTTCGGGCTGACTAGTAACATCCTCTGTTGAATCAAGCGGATACAGAGCATATTGATCCCCCGGATGGACGCCATGAACCTCTCCTGCATCTAGATACAGGTTACCCTCGCTAAAATAAGCATGGATAATGGGCACATTCGGTTCGGTGACGGGTCTTCCGAAAAACGATAGGTTCCTGTTTCCGTAACGCATCGGGGTTTGCTGCGGCCAAGACGCGCGAAAGTTTACACGTAACTGTTCATATAAAGATTCGCTAGTTATTTCTATACTATGCATTCGTAAAGAGCATAACGCTTCTATTAGAAAGTAACTGAGAGCTCCTCTCCGTCGCCTAGTATCTATCAATTCCAGTTCATGTGAGAGTTCCTGTGGACCACATGCGGAAAGGATTGTGTAACCCCCTGGGTCGATAAGCCATCGATCTGAAGGCAAGGTTGAGTCGCGAAAGGCGCTATCTGAGTTGCAGATAACCATGAGGTCCGCATAATGTTCCCCTGAGACCGGGTCCTCGGTGGATAGGTCACAATCAATAGATCGAATAGCTATACCACGAATGTCTTCGGTTCGTAGTACACTGCCCGAGAAGCAGCAGTCAAGACCGAGTGTAACTAAAAGCCCCTTCTCCACGAATTTATTGAGAATCGTTGCCAGATCCATGCCTCGCAAACAGGATGTGCCGGGACCTCTGTGATCAAAGAGAACGAGGGCAAGATGGTCATCAATTCGGGTACCATGCCCTGAGTAGTGAACGTATACAAAGTCACCCGGCATTGCATACTCCAAAACTCTCCTTAGTTTTTCAGCCACATTCTCTTTTGTTGGTAAACAGTCCGGATGTTCTAATGGGCCGAGAGGGGTCGAGGTGGGAGGTGTCGTTGCAGTAAGAATTGAGATATCTGTTGGATTCGGCCCTGATTCTAGGTAGTGCTTTATTGTCGTCACATCATTGACACTTCCTTTAAGACATTCACCAGTCTTGTAAAAGTCTATTCCGATCAGAACAGCCCAGTGCTTTGGGAGAGAGGAGGCAATGTCCGCCATGATGGAAGGATGATAAATATTAGATTACTTTCATGCTGTGGTGAATATCAACATAGAAATAGACGCGTAAATGCATCACTTAGGACACTAATATATATGTTCACTTCGTATTTCCTGATACAGTAGATTTATAAATTGAAAACGAATACCTATCCCAGAAAAAGAGTATTACCGCCTTAGGTGCCTAGATCTAGGGCAGAAGTGTGATAGGTTCTGACAACTGACATGTGTTACATTGGGGCAATGGCATGCTTGTGCGTACGTACACGGCGGGCGATAGGTTGACCTCGCGCATCGTAATGTACCTACCTAACATATAGTATTCATAGTATTCTATAGCTATTCAAGTCAGCCACCCAGATAGCCTACCGTTCAGCCCAGGCTCGGCTGCGCGGATAAGCTTATTCATACAGCTTATTCAAGTCTGCTTAGGCATTCATAGCTGCCCAAGGAGTAAATCCCAACCATAGGTTGAGGAAAACCCAATATTTCCCTAACTGGCTCTATTTACACCCCTCCACCCCTCCCTGGGGCTATGGAGAGGCTATATCGTGGGAAGTACATTATGCGCACGGATCTTGACCGTAACTGACAGTGACAACCCCTGATAGCTTGTCTGTGATATTGCTGTGCACTGTATGAGCTTGTCCCCGGAAGCTTCCAAACCCCCAGATGATCTCATTGGACTGTTCGCCTGGCCGATACTCTATAAAATCGGTATCGAAACGAATACCCCACCGCTCTATAAAGGTCCGAGTTAGATTCTCTGGCGTCACAATTTCTGGACTTCCCTTGATGATAAGAACTCGAGAAAGATGATAGACGAGAAAGGGTTTGGCGCGGATTCGATGCCGAACAACTCTGGTGCGCCAGCCCTTGACATTGAAGGGGTGTTGAGACTGTAGGAGTAGGAATCTGTTACAGGCATTTGCGGTAAAGAATGTCAACGAGGCTGCTGATGTGGGAAAGAATTTTCCTGTTTTGTCATTATACACAGGTGGATTAATATGCAATGAGTAGACGCGCCCGATGCCTCGGATTGCTCCCAGTACATCTGAAATAGTGCATTTTGGCGGTAACCCCGTGATCCATAGCCTGCAGTTTTCGTCTTCAGGAACATCTGCACTCATGTTGAGAGGTAGGGAGCGGTTTCCAAGATAACTCGGCGCCGGAGAAGGCTGATTTTGGTCTACTGAAGCACTTGTACCCCCTGATTGTGAATCATGGTTTGGCTTATTCTGCTGGATGCTGTGGGGTGGCAAGACAGACTCATCCGTATACTGGTTTTCATGATAGTAAATATTGACAGTTTGCGTGGGATGCGTTTCTGGAACTCCGGACGCTCCGCTGCTTATCAAGTTATTGGAAGGTCCTAGACCTAGTTGTCGACGGTAATAGTCTAAGACTTCACGTGAATGAATACTGCAGAAGGCTGCTTGGATGACAGCCCCTGGTAGGTAAATGCTAATTAGTCTAGTGAGGAGGTCTGAGAGATTATTATGACTTACCCCCTTGCTCATTGGCTGTATCCGCCATTCTGATGGGTAGAATAGGTATTATGAGGGTTCGGGTGCTCTTAGGACTAGCTTCGAGTATTATTAGTAGGTACCTAATAGATTTAAAATATAGGAGAGAGCTTACTATCTAGATAGAAACAAGCTTAATCCTTAATTGGCATTGATTACAGTAGTGGAATTATGGATAACCTTACATCGAAAGTACTCCGGTTTAAATATAGAGGACGAGCTCGTTAGGAATAAGGTTGGCATTTATATAATAATAGTTCATATATTTGGTAAAGACAACAGCTGGAAATCGTGTGTTTCAAAAAGTCAAGTTGTAGTGAATATTCCTGGGACGTTCATGACGTAGAAAATATTACTCTTGGATTTGATTATGTGAAGTCCTCATCAACTACGTCGTAGGCTTTTATGTGGATGATTCGTTCGTATCGGCAATCACGAATAAAGTACTTAAAGCAATCAGTATGTGTCTGTGAACATCTCAAGGGGACATGACGAAGCAATATTAAGATAGTTCCAACAGTTGTGTGCTCTGAATCCGATTTATGTCATCTCGTGTAGCCTTAGTATTAATCACATAACTTCCGATATCTCCATAGTGAATAAAAAGGCTCCCTGGAAGAAACCTCCCATTCCCTGATCCAGTCACATCCCAGTTGTTCAAGAGTTATGTCAAAACACAGGTAACATTGGATTATACTTTAAGCATCCTTATTCTCTTCAATTGCCATTTTCTCATATGACGGTAGTATTTTAAGGTGTAATTTTAAGGGTTTTACTTTAAGTTTAACTCCTTTACATTAATATTGTATAAATCACTTTATTAATCTTTTTTAAATAAATTTACAATATTAATTTGTTTTTTTTTTTTAAATTTTTTTTTTAAAACAATATTAATTAAATTTAAGTAAAATTAATATTTTTTTTATTTTAATTTTTAAACCAAATATTTTCGAAACGGGTTACGCCCGTTTACGTTACGTAACGCATGGTTTATATATTTATATTTATAAATTATAAATAAAGTATTTAAAAATATTTAGTTTAAAGTTATACGGTATTGTAAAAATTTTTAACGTTTTTATTAATAATAAAAAAATTAAACATTATATTTACAATAATTTAATATATTATAATAATGTATAAAATAATTTTAATTTTAATAATTTAAAGTTTATAATATATTTTTTTTAATTTTTTATTTTTTTTATATACCCGTAAAACATTGTTTTTTTATATATTAAACTTTAACGTTTAAAAATTTTTAACGTTTTAAAATATTATATATTTAAATATATTTTATTTTAGTAAATTTAAACCATAAATTCGATATCGTTTATAAAGTTATACCTTTTTTAACCACACCACTTTTTAACCAATTAAAACCCGGAACAACTTTTTTAAATAACATTAAATCTATAGTTTAAAATAACTTTAAAACCCTACACATTAAAAACATACGTTTAACGTTTTAAAACAATAACATTAACGAGATCATTAAAACAACAATATTAACGCGTTTTTACAATAAGTAATAATTAATTATATAATAGTTATTAATTTTATTATTAAACTTATCGATTTAATTTACGCGTTTTAAACCTTTTAAAGTATTAAATGGTTAAAATTAATTATAATACCGGTCGTAACGTTAACCGTAACAATAACCGTAATAACGCGTTAATCGTAACGCGTAACAATAACCGTAATAAACGTTAAAACTTGGTATAAATATACAAAAAAAGTTAAAAGTTTAAAAAATGTATTAACCTTAAATTATTAAAAAAAAAAAAAGGGATTTTATACATGGTTATAAAATATTAAATTGTTATATTTAAGTATTTTATATAAGGTTTAATATTAAATAATTAAAACGTTAAAAATTTTTAAACATTAAAACTTAATATATAAAAATACAATGCCGTACGGGTATGTAAAAAAGTTAAAAAAATAAATTAAATATATTATTAACTTTAAATCATTAAAATTAAAGCTATTTCGTACGTTATTATAATATATTAAATTATTGTAAACATAATGTTTGATTTTTTTATTATTAACGAAACCGTTAAAAACTTTTATAATGTTATATAACTTTAAACCAAAAATTTTTAAATGTTTTACCTGTAATTTATAAATATAAACATATAAACTACGCGTTACGTGGCGTAAACGGGCGCAGTTTAACTCGAAAATTTCGGGTTTAAAATCATTTAAAATAAAGTATATTTTATAACCACGTATAAAATCCTTTTTTTTTTAACAATTTAAAGTTAATAATATTATTTTTTAATTTTTTTAACTTTTTTTACATATTTATACAATTTTATATATTAAGTTTTAACGTTTATTACGGTTACCGTTATAATTAATGTTACGGTTAACGCGTTATAACCGTTATTATAACCATTTTTAATATTTTAAAAAACTTAAAACACATAAATTTAATCGATAAACTTAATAATAAAATTAATATAATTATATAATTAATTAAATTTATTATAAAAACGCGTTAATATTATTATTTTTAATAATATTATTAATATTATTGTTAATATTATTATTTTAAAACGTTAAACGTATAATTTTAATGTATAAAGTTTTAAACCTGTTTTAAACCATAAATTTAATATTGTTTTAAAAGGTTATTCCAGGTTTTAATTGGTTAAAAAAGTGGTATAATTAAAAAGGTATAACTTTTTAAATTAATTTCGAATTTATGGTTTAAAGTCATTTAAAATAATATTTTTTACGATTATTTAATTTTTTTTAAAAGTTTAATGTTAATAATTAAAAATAAATTTAAAAATAAAATTAATAAAATATCATTACGTAAAAATAGTCACGTGGTGACAAGTGATTATTTTTTACATAAAAAGTAATTTTTTTTAAATAACATTTACATATATAATTTATAATTAATATAACATTAATTAATTAATATAATAATAATTATCGTAATAATTTTATTTTATATTATTTTTTTTTTTCCTTTTATTACGTTATTTTTTTTTATTATTTAATTTATACGGATATTTTATTTTATTTATATTAATTAATGGTTAATTAAAAAATAAAACCATAAATTAATAAAATTAAAAAAAATTATAAAAACGTTAAACGTTTTTTTTTTTTTAATAAAAAAAAATAATAACATTAACGGTTATTATATTATTTTAAAAATATTTAAAGTTTAATTTATAAATTTATAATACTTACGTTTTATTACGTATTTTATAACATTTTTATTATATTTATAACCATTTAACATGGTTTTAATATAAAATAAATATATTAACGATAATATTTTAAACATTAATTTAATTATTAACTTTAATAATTTCGAATTAAATAAAGTAATAATAAAAAAATTTAACACGTATTATATAAAAAACTTTACGTATTATTTTAAATATTATAATAACAAATATAACGAAAATATATAAAATAATTTTAAAAACTTTTTTATAAAATAATAAATAAAACACTTTTAAAAAACATACTTTTCGTTTTAAAAATTAATAATAAATTATTTTTTATATTACGAAATATATTTTAATAAAAAAAAATTACCTTTAAAAAATTAAAAATAATTATTAACGTTAAAAAATTCATAAAATTTTTATTTAATAAAAGTACATTTTTATTAAAACGTTATTTTAATAATTTTATTTTAATAATTAACCCGTATTATATTAATAAATTTAATAAAATTACGGTTAAAATATTATAAATATTTTAAATTTTAATATATTAAATATTTACCCGTTTAAAAATAATATTTAAATCATTTTAAATGTAAGTAATATAATTAAATAAAATAAATATAAAATAATTAACGGCACCGGAAATAATATAATTAATTAAAACATTACCGGAATTTATTTTATAATTAATAATATTAAAACTAAATTTATGTTAAATAAATTAATTTATTAAATTAATTAATAAAAATAAAACATTATTATTTTTTTTTTACAAACATTTAAATTGAATTTAAATGTTTAAATGACACGTGACGAGCAGTCACGTGTTAAGATATATTAAAGTACATTTTACAACTTATAAATAATACCGGAACCGATTTTATAAAAAATAAAATTAATTTTAATAATATTAAAACTAATTTTATAAACATAACCGATTTTATAAATAATCCCGTTAAAATTTAATAAATTTAATATAAAACTAATAAAATCATAAAACATTACCAATTATATTAAAATATATAATAATAATAAATATAAATATAAAAATAAAAAATATAACTTAATAAATAATATACCGGATAAAAAAATTAAAATCGTTAAAAATTTTTATTATAAAATTAAAATCGGTTAATTATATTAAATTTACCACAATACACAATTATTTTTAATTAATTTAAATTAATAATTTTTACGATTTAATAAAATAATTTTATTTTTAATTAAACGATTTACAATACGAAAATAACCTCGTTTTTAATTAAACGACTTTTATTTTAACCGTTTTAATTAATTAACTTTAATTAACTTTAATTAACTTTAATTAACTTTAATTAATATAACGAAAAATTTTACCATAAGTTTATTTAAACTTATTACATGTTATTACAATAAATTTAAAACTTATTAACAATTACGTTATAATATAAAAAAAACGGATTAAAAGTAAAAAAAAAAAAAAAAATTGTTAATATTACATTAATTAAATTATATATAATTACGTTATACGAAAAAAAAAAAAAAAAATTTATTAATAATAAAATATTATTACGTAAAAATAATCATGTAATAATACGTAATTATTTTTTACATAAAAAACAATTTTTTTTAAATAACATTTATATATATAATTCGTAATTAATACAATATTAATTAATTAATATAATAACAATTATCGTAATAACTTTATTTCGTATTATTTTCTTTTTTTTTCCTTTTGTTACGTTATTCCTTTTTATTACTTAATCCGTACGGATACCTTGTCTCACTTACAAAAGTTGGTTTATTTTCCAAATAAAAGTTAAATAATAACTAATGACATATATATATGTCTTGTTTAACTCCGCACTTCCAAGTCGGATATCGCTAAAAGAAGGTAGTCAAATTCTTTTTTTATTTTCATTTAAACTTTATAGTAACTTAGTCCTAAAGCTTCATTTCGCTATTTCTAAAGAGAATTGCACGAAACATTAGCAGGATTGTACACTGGCTTCTGAGATTTCTTAAACACCCTCGTTTTGGTCTGAATGTGAAGTTTCTTCACCTAAACCAGCACCGCAATGAACTAACGGTAGCTTCACCCCGTTATCTGTTGATAATATCTATGTCTAACAAGTAGATGCATCTCAGATACTAGGAGCATTATATAACATCTCTAAGCAACGCAACACTTTCCTAATATGACTAAGTGTCGGTCACTACATGTTTGCATCTCGAGGCCATAGGGCGGGTATGCTGACTGCAGTGGAGTGATGCAGCCTATAGATCTGCATACCTAAGCAACCAATGATATACGGAAAGTATATTATGGCGGCTCCATGACCCTGTCTTCGAAGGGGGGAGCCCGTGAAATGGAAAAACCCAAGTAGGCAGGCAGCATGACCAGGGTCTATCAGCTCGGGTTGCAGTACGATCCTTTGCCAAGAAGTCGAGAGCACATCAATGCCCACGTATAAATGCCGCCATATGCATGGCAATATCCATACTTTGACCTCAGCTACTTTAAATTCTGGGACTTTGAAAAAAGAAAAGTAGGATACCTTACTGCTGTGCTGGTATTGACCTGATATTAATACTAGCTATAATACCACATCCTTCTGAGTGAGATGCATTTTAGGCGGTCTCTACCAAGCCTCTCATATCTTCTACATGTGTTCTGATTACGTCCTGAGTATGACTTATAGCACAAGTTTATTAAAACGTATAATGATATAGATCGGAAGTCGTGGGAAGTTGGGATGATAAGGCTCTGATCTATTTCGGTACTTGGACAGAGCCTACAAGAGAAGGTGGATATAACCTAGGTAGCTACCTAACCTAGTAGTGTATGGCCAATAACGCTATAGCCACGCTGCCTGATATGTAAGCTATGCGACGCCTGCCTTCATTCGTATCCTAACCCCAGTCCGGCCAATCATCCCGGCGACACTTGTACCACTCATACGTTTATGCACGGCCTCCAATCATGGGGGCATGCTGAATCTAGGACTTGTAGTTACACGGGTAGTTGACTATAAGTAGGTTCTCCTCTTGGTCTGTAGGCTATTATTTAGTAGACAGTTAAATATCATAACTTGAAGAATATTACAACTTGAAAGGGCATATAGTACTCTAGTGGCACCATGTCTTCCGATGCAGTGAGTAAAATGTCTCAATTTAGGCAAGTTAAGCCTATCGTCAAGCATCACAGTCAAGCCACAGGGAACTTGATCGTTTGAAACTATGTTAACACAGATTCAGGTTGATTTGAAGCAAGAGTCCCAAGAGGCTGAGGTGGCCCAGGTGGCCCAAGAGGTCTCTCAGGACACCAAAGAAGAGCCTCAAGATGCAGAGAAGGAGCCACAAGAAAATAATGAAGAACCTAAACAGATGACGTGCGAGCTCGCACTTCTAGACAAGAAGTACGACAAGGATGGCCATAAGGTATACAGCAAACGTAATCCTAAGAAAGAGAGTGGTAATCCAGACTGGTGGAAGCTATACGCCCTTACAGAGACGCGCCATTTCAGGGAGAATGAGACATTCAAATGCACACGGTTGCATGTGAACCCGCAACCTTTGAAACAACTTCTTGAAGATGTCATTGTCGGGTTTCCCTATGATCCCGTCGACGCTCAGCAGGAAGTCGAGTTCGACCTGCCGGCGTATTGTCTCTTCTTCTACCGAAAGCAGCTAGAAGAAGTAGGGACGGAACGGTTTAAGGACGACGAGACTTCTCGCAAACACCTCAAGCTTCTCCTAGATTGGATCGACAAGGTCCACGAGGAAGCTTTTAAGGCCTCCCAACGCTTCCAATCTAGCGACCAGAGGCCGATCAGTTACGAGTACCTCTGGACAATATTCAAACCCGGCTGCCTCCTATACACTCGCATCCAAGGCCAGCCGCGTGCGTTCAAACTACGCGGTTTCTGGTACGAAACTGACGAGGAGCCTTGCTTGGCCGTCCGATTCAGATACGTCGACTACGACGGCGAGAAATTCGGCACGCGCACGGACACGTTCCGCATCCCCAAGTACTCAGGTGTCATGCGCTGCGAAGATCTCAACATAATGCCCCTTGACTTCCATTCTTCATCCTCCGAATTCCGCACCCGCCTGCTAGAGCGAGGCCGCCAGTTCCAGAAACTGGCCGGCCAGCACTTCATGCAGTACAGCGGAGTGGCCCTCAAGTTCAACACCGCAAAATATGACCGGTTTAATCTCTCCGGCCGCGTCGTGGTCGACTGCAAAAACTACCGGCACTTCGAGCCGAGCGACGACTTCGAGTTGGACGACCTTCCACGAACCGAAGCGGCGAAGCGCCAGCGCACCATGCGTAGATATAACGTAGGCGTTGATGGCGCAAACGGGAATATCCTCGACGAGCTTCTCGACGAGGATCTGATTATAACCAATGCGACCGTGCGCGGCTTCGCCTTCTCAGTCAAGAGGTTCCTAGAGTTCTTCGTGGAAAACCTCTCCCCGATCAAATGGGATGAAAGCTATTTTGATCAGCTGGTTCTGAACCCCACTACTAAGAGAACAGTTCAGGCCATGGTATCCATGCATACGCGACGAGGTCAGACCGGCGCGGGAGTTGACGATATCGTTGAGGGCAAAGGAAAGGGGCTTGTATTAGTCCTCCACGGCCCGCCTGGAGTTGGAAAGACTTTGACGGCCGAATGCGTGGCAGAATCAGTGCATCGACCACTCTACATGGTATCTGCTGGCGACTTGGGAACTGACAGCTATTCGCTCGAGACGACGCTAGGGCGCATTATGGACATTGCGACGACATGGGGTGCGGTTTTATTGATCGACGAGGCCGATATTTTCCTGGAGCGCCGAAGCTTGCATGACTTGAAGCGCAATGCGATGGTTACGATATTCTTACGAGTCCTTGAGTGTAAGTGAACACTAGCTACTGCTTTCCTTTTTCCTTTTTCCTAACCCTTAAAATCACACCATTTTGCTGTAAGTAAGCTGACATATATATCTAGACTACCGCGGAATCCTCTTCCTCACAACCAACCGCGTTTCCACCTTCGACGACGCCTTCACGAGCCGTATCCACGTACCCCTCCGCTATACAAACTTGAGCGAGGCTTCACGCTTGACGATCTGGCACAACTTCTGCAATCGTGTTCCGGGCGGCGTGGATATTACGGAGAAGGAAATGAATCTCTTGGCTAAGCACGAACTCAACGGTCGCCAGATCAAGAACATCGTCAAAGCTGCCGAGAGTCTGGCTGCATTTGAAGGTCGCAAACTCAATGCTGCCCAACTAGAGTCATTCACCGAAGTCCAAGGAGAGTTTGAGAAGGACTGGTTGCAGTTTGTTGACGTCGCTGAGTAAATAAGGGTGGGCATGTGTTGTGTTGTTCTTATAAGGGATGGGAACGGCTTGGCTATGACACGACGTATCGTCTGATTACGGTATATAGCCTTAGTTTAGAACTGTACTGTATATGATGGAATCACGGCCCGGAGTATACACTCTGGTGATGCGAAACTACCTCTATACTCTTATAGCATCATTAGGTAGTGCAAGGTTAGCGCAATCAATTTCGAAGTCATACTATCACTAGGATAGCATACTATTGTGAGATATAGACTAAGATGTGACTAAAGAAAATTCCAAAGTGATGACTTACCATAAGAATAAGATATAATATTCGTAGTATTGCAATTAGTAATTACTGTATCTATATTAGTCTAAGCCATCATCGCTCAGAACCTGAGGCGCAAAGATACACTCACGATCTTCTACTTACACGACATAACATGGGCTATATTGGTTCGCAGGAAATCTAAGCAGCTGGGATCTAACTCAACGTATAATTAAGCTACGGAGCATTCATTGAAACACTACCTAGCTAGGGTAAGTTCGTCAAATCAACGCGTTGATAATAACGCTGAATCATCGTCGACCATCCAGCCGTCACAGTGACGTAACTATAAGGGGTCCATCTCACGATAGTACGGCAAGGATAAGAATACGCTGTGTCGCAGCGCCAATACTCGATAGATGTTATGTCGAACAGTAGAGCCGTCTGACATGTCGACGTGTCTTCTTGCGTGAGCATGACGTCTATGAAGCGAGTGGTGACCGCATTCTCCCAGCGCTCGCGCCCCCCTGGCAATATTATCTACTCGCCCTCGCGTATAAGCATTAGTTACGGCATACGGAGTCTTAGAATAACTACATCCGCTGAAGGCCGGAATCTAGCGCAGGGTTTAGAGTCAAGAAATCCGCTACAACCGTTCTCTACTTCTTCAAGACGCAACATGGCTAAACCAGTAGCTGACGACCTCGAGCAATTTGTGCGTACATCGGGAATCACGAACCCCGTCTGGATACACGGGGACCCTTTCTCCAAGAGACCCCGATTCAACCCACTGTCTGAGGATATTGAGACAGATGTATGCATAATTGGCGCCGGCATAGCCGGCATCTCCATCGCGTACGAGCTCATTACTCGCGGCAGAGAAGTTGTCCTCGTAGAAGCCCGAGATGTTCTTTCCGGGGAAACCGGCCGGACAAGCGGGCACTTATCCAATGCGTTAGACGACCTGTACCCGGAGATTGCCAAAAAGCACGGCGAAGATGGGGCGAAAGCTGCTGCTGAAAGCCACACTTGGGCGTTAAACCGAGTCGGTGAAATTGCCAAGGAGTTAGGTATTGATTGTGAATACCGTCACTTGCCCGGGTACCGTGTATCACAGCACCAGAAAGGTACTGAGGAGCACAAGAAGGACATGGATACGATTAAGGAAGATGTTGAAATGGCGAAGAAACTCGGGATTGACGCTATATTCGACGAGGATCTGACCATCAGGGGCTGGGGTGGCAAATCCGATCAACGAGGAGGCGCAATTTTTGCCAAACAGGCTGCTTTCCATCCCACAAAGTACTTAAACGGAGTATTAAAGTGGCTTAAGGAGCAGCCCAAGTTCCAATGCTACACTTCGACACGGGTCTTATCCGTAAAGGAGAAAGGCATTGAAGTGCTCGGCCTAGGCCACAAGTACGTCCAGGTAGAGACAGAGGCCGGCAACACGATAAGCTGCGAGCACGCCGTTGAGGCGACAGACGTGCCGCTGCAGAAGCTCAGCGTAATTGTGCAAATGGAGTGGGACCGCACCTATTGCATCGCGTTACGCGTGCCTAAGGGCAGCGTCGATGACATCTTACTCTACGACACGGACGACCCGTATAAGTACATCCGGCTTACCCCTTGCGATGAAGATGACGACTATATGATCGTCGGAGGTGAAGACCACAAGGTCGGCCAGGAAGACTCCAGAGGGCACTTCGAGGCACTAGAGCAATGGGCGCGCGAACGCTTTCCACAAGCCAAGTCCGTCGAGTATCAGTGGAGCGGACAGATCTTCGAGCCGGTAGATTACATGGCTTATATTGGGAAGAACCAGGGCAACAACCGCGTTTACGTGGTGACAGGCGACTCCGGCAACGGGTTAACGCACGGCGTACTAGCCAGCAAGCTGATCGCGGACGAAATCGAGGGCACGCCTAATACCTGGAGCAGTCTATACTCGCCGAAGCGGGTCGGCAGCGTCATTAAGTCAGCCCCAACCATGATCCAGAACGACCTGCAGGCCAACATGCAGTATAAGCGACTCCTTCAATCTGACATACAAGATATCGAGGACCTAAAGCTAGGGTGCGGCGGCGTTCTAAATCCCACGGCGTCGAAGCCGATCGTTGTGTACAAGGATGAGAACGGTAATATAACTAAGATGAGCGCGCTATGTCCACACATGGGGGGTGTGGTGTGTTGGAATAGCGTTGAAAAGTCGTGGGATTGCCCGGTGCATGGCAGCCGATTTGGTGAGAAAGGCTTGTCGATTCAGGGTCCTGCCAAGGTTAACCTTGGCAAAGCATAAAGAAGCAGGCTACAAAGCTAGGCAGCGAAAATATCCTTTCTCTAAATTTACCAGGCGCTCGGGGATTTTGGTGGGAACTGCAATAGTAATGAAGCATTAATACTGACTGAATATTTTCTCTATGTAAGACACGCTTTTATGTCTTCTCGCTATGACTTGGTCATGGGATTTACAGGCCCCGAGAAGGTTGATGACTCGTAACTCGTACTCTAAGCCCTCGTTATATCCTGTATAAACCCTGTCAAACCGGGGGTCCGAACGATAACACACCGAGTCTTTCCACGCGTATTACTCGAAAGGATGCGTGATAGGTCTAACAATCTTCCTCGGAATCGTCTTCCGTATCCTCCTCATCATCTTCCATATCCTCCTCATCGTCTTCCTCATCTCCATTTTCTTCGCCATCTGGGTCTTCAAGGCCATAATCGCCTTGGAAATCTGATAACTGTTTCACTTCGGTTTTGTATCCCATGGCTTTGAATTCTTTCTCGAGTTGCTATAAAACATTAGTTATGTAGACGACCCAAACGTATCCCGTGAAGAATGAAATAACTTACCTCCACCATTGTATGTGCGCAGCAGACCACCACATTACTCTTCCCAGGTTCAAACAAGGGTAATAACCATGTCTTCATAGCCTGCTTAATATCTTCAACCGATATCTTTCTAACTTTCGCAAGCATCTTGATGTTATAATCGGGTTCAAGCCCTCTTATAGCACCAACTATGAATTTCTGTACTCCCGCGGTAGCCAAAGTAGCCTGTTCCTCCGCCATGGCCATCACCAACTGGCTGATTGCACCCTCAATCATAGGCTTCTCAAACTCGACAGTGCCATCTACTAACGCCGCAATAGCATCACGCGCGGCAGAAATCGCCTTTGATGCTAAGGGGGACCTATATACTTTAAAATGCAAGTATCCTCCGTCTAGCTCCTTTGCAAAGTAGGCACCGTAGGCTAAGCCGTTCCCGCGAACAGCATTCCATAGTGTACCCTCCACAGTTTCTAGATATTGCATAGCAACTAGAAGTGCAGGAACCACTGGGTCGGAGAATGAGGTAAGGCCTTTGCTAGAGCAGATGGAGTAAGAGCTATCAATTGCTCTCATAGGGACAATCGTCGCCCCAACAGAACCAGGGTTGCGACCTTCGCTATTTAGAAGAGTGTGAGGTTTAGTGATGGGGTTGACGGACTCTACGTGAGCGTTGAGTGAGTTAGAGAGTGTATCCCAGGCTTTAACGGGGTCAGACAGCTTCGAGTTTGATATATCAGCTATGACCAGAATTCGAAGGTTATCGGAAGTGAATAGAGACTTTCTAAGTTCCTCGAACTTTGATATCACCGCTTCAGGATCCTTGTCATAGAGCTTCTTAAGTCGACGGAGATATACAGTCTTGACAAGGGTGCGTTTCGCCACAAGTAGGGACGAAGCCTCGTTATGAATAGCCATTTCTACTTCACTGGTCATAACTCTACCATCGCGTTTCGCCTCGGGGATATCGGCAAGCTGCTTGGCAATACAGGCCTTCAAACGAGTGAGATCGAAAATGCTGTCAAACATCATCGTACGGATCCACTCGATAGTAGTAGCATACTTTTCCGGCTCGACTTGGAATCGAATTAGGAAGCTTTCCGAATCGCTGAATTTACTGCCCGAATCCAGGGCATAGCTAACTGTATCTCTCTCTAATTCCATCACCACCTTCTCGAATGGGACGCGCTCACCATTTCGACGAATAGGAGTGTTGAAGAAATTATCGCTGAAGAGTGACAGCAAAGGTTTGTAAGCCGCAGGTAAATTAGAAGTGCCGACGTGGACTGAGATATGCACAAAGTTGGTCGGAACATCTTCGAATTGCACGAATAGGGGTAACTCAGACGAGGCCTGGTCAATGATCTTTTGCGCAGAATTTTTGTGGACACCAAGTTTCCTAGCCATGCCTGATCGTGCAGTCTGAGATTCGATGAAGTGAATCGATTCTATCGGAGGTACCGGCCACTTCTCGAGTACTGAGGCCGGAATCTCAACCTCATTCTGCTTCTTAGCATCCTCTAGCTTCTGGGCTAACTTTTTTAATCCTTCTGCGCCTAGTTCCTGTTTTCTCTTCTCGATCCTCGCTATTTCATCCTCTTTCTGCTTCGTAGCTAGCTGCAAAGAAGGCTTTCCAAGTATAGAGACATGGTGAGCGTCAGCAAGCCATTTTTTGAGGAAAGCCCGCCATTGCTCGTCTGTCCACTTTTCTAGAATATCATATTCATCGAGACTTGCAAGTTGCTTGAGAGTTGACCCGTCTCGGTTACCGAAGAGGTAGTCTGTGATAATATTTGTCGAATAGAATGATTCAGATTCTTCCGCTTGAGCCTTCACTTGCCGCCGTTCTCTCTGAATACATTCTCTCATGTAGGTCATATCCAGCGGCTGAGCTGCAACCTCTTTAAGTAAAGAGATAAGCCGTTGCTCAACAAATGCTAACTTTTCTGTAGCTACACCGGTCGGCTGAAGCCAGATGACGCTATTTGGCCGAGCATCCCACAAGTAGGAGATGGAGCTAGCAAGCTCTTCCTTCTCCACCATAACATTTTCCAACACTGCGACGGAAGATCCGCATAAGTAAGTCAATAGAATAGTTAGGCCAGATGATTGGATAATATCGGTGCAACTTGGCCCAAAGAAACCCACAACCATATCACCTATTGATTCATCCTCTTCAGGAAACTCAACAGTTTCAACTATTGTCTTCTCGAGAGGGGGTGGTTGTGCAGACTCTATCCATGGTCGTTTGAATGGAGCGTCGAGAGGGGGGAGGTCGTCTTTGACACTCTCTTCGAATTGGCCTAGTATAGTAAGAAGATTATCATGGTCAACCTCGCCAACGATGATAATGCACATGTTCCGTGGCTGATACATCTCTCTATGGAAATTGCGTATCCTCTCTGGGGTCAAAACCCGTAGGTTTTCCATCATACCGCCTGTCTCATATCGGAAACCAACATTCTCGGGATAAAGTAGGCGTCGGGCTTTAATGTCCATAATCTCCGCGCTTGAATACTGCACACCTTGCATCTCTGAGTAAACGACACCGGCATCGTTGCCTTCGCCATTAATATGATGGACTTCGGTCAGACATGCTGCATCTGTTATGGTGGGTACGATAAGGTGTTCAAGATAGACTGGTAGAATCTGGGCGAACCCTTCCCAACCAGCTGTCTCAAGAGTGTAGGCCGTATGATCTGTCATGGTCCAAGCATTAGTACCCCCATAGGCTCTAGAGGCTAGCTTGTCTAATAGCCCCTTGTAGTGGTAGCTCTTCGAACCCATGAATACTAGGTGTTCAAGAGTATGAGGGGCTCCCGAGTCATCGAAAATTTCAGTGGCCAAGGTGAAGTAGCCATTGACCTTTGGGCCCTTTCGGTCGGTCACAATGACCTGCATACCACTTCGTTCTGATTCATACTGGGTGATGGATGCATGGGCGTAATCCGTTCGGAAGCTTTGAAGCTTACGAAATCGTACACTAGTACCCTGTGACCCCATCTTGAAATCGAACGACTTAAACGAGGCGGTTTGTATGTGGCTGCTCAGCTAGTAAGTATATGTCCACATTAACAAATAAGAAAAGAAAAAAAAGATAGCGAAATGACTACGGATTGGTAAATATAAACATGTTAAAAAGACTTCTATAGATGGATAAATATAGGCATATCCGTACTGACGACAGTAAAACCCGTGATGAGGAGTCAAGGTGCGGTCAGGGTACGTCGTCACTAGAGTCCGGCGTCCAGTTAGATGCTACCTTTTTCGAAAAGTAAGACACATGTAGTAGAAGAAATTTCCACTACTGCATCAGATTTCTCCGATAACACACCATCCATCCACTCCTTATGCACATTGGGATCGATCACATTAAGGTAGGTTTTCATACCCAATATCACCAACCCTCTGGCGGTAGAAGATAATGACGGTACCAATGATAGCGACTAGAGCAGCTGAGAGCGATGCCTTAAGTTGCGCCTGACTGATCATAGTATTATAAATAGTCTGTGTATCCTTACACCCATCTTTTTGTAAGAAGCTACCGGATACGAGACAACGGGAGCTAATAGTGACGGTAGCTACTCAGAAGGATTTATGTATGTATTTGAATGAAGTACTTGGTGCTCAACAAGGTCGATCCGGGGAATGCAAATCTCAGATGATAAGAGGGTAAATGTCTCTGACATACCTTAGTGACCTTGGTGACCTTGGTGACCTTGGTGACCTTGGTGACACGGTAGGAGAAGACCAATAGGATCGAGGTGAAAACTGGAGTGGTTTCGATCTGAACCAGCTGCAGGTCGAAGTGACCAAATTTCGGGTACCAAATCCTGGTCCAAATCCTGGCGTCAGCTTAATGGATGATGTGATGATGTGGTGTGTCAGGCACGCAGTACTTCCGTACGAATTATTCAGGCATAGGACTGCCGACTTGTAGGTCATACAAAAGAGGGGAAAGGTAGAAATTGTACAAAGACAAATAAGCAAATCTAAGATTAATGATGGGTACAATAACGTAATGGATGTGATTCTATCGAAAGAGGTTAGAGTTGAAGTATGAATCTTCTGGATAACCAGAGACTAGAGTGGAAGAGATACGGCGAGGACTTAAAAGGTTGGTGCAATTATTTGTGACTACTTCTTTTTTTAAGCTTCCGATATTTCTCCTTACATGTACTTTGATAAGATCAAATCCCTTTGCTCCTCCTGTTTCTAGTCCTACTAACCCCGCGGCGGGGCTACAATCGATACAAGGCTGCGTAACAAGCGCTTAAGCGCTAGGCGCCAGATAAGCGGCCGCCATTGAGTGGGTCTTAACAGTATGACCTATCATAAATCACTACCAGGGTACTAGCTTGGTAACATGGTCCAAGCTTCACTACAACCAGACCTTAGAATGATTTGTCCAATACCAAACTTGACGTAGCCTTTTCTTTTTGAAGCTATCACGATACGATTACAAGCTTCGTCTTTGTTTGTACAGCCATGCTTCTAGAAGAACTTCATGCCCAATTTAATTACCAATAAGAATAAGTATTATATATAACTACGCGACTAATATATTTTCGAAATCTGATGATGACTAGTATCTCTGCTGGCCAGCTCATCATTGTTGTTATTCATGCTGCATAGCTTTCCCTGTCGTTGAACCTTCCGACCTAGGTCATTATTTTAAAGGAACTCCGAAGAAGCCATCTCCGGCACGTCGCTATGTCTAGTAAAGAAGGGGGCCAAATTGGCCAGGCGCTGGTCGATTTCTCCCTACACGGCATTTTCCCGGATGAAGACATATCATCGCGACGAATTTCAGCGCAAGATCTTGCGCCAGCTTTAGCATCATTGGAAACAGCGAAGATAAAACTAGAGGTATTCTAAATGGCTATCAGCTTCGATTTAAGTCAGCCGCTAATTAAACTGTTGTAGTCTGACATCCATAAGATCAACGAAGAGACTGCCCCAGACGTAGACCAATGGATCACCAATGCGAAATCGCTCGAAGATGATATAAACCGATCGCGAACATGGGCGAACGATATCCTGCGGCGGTCGCAAGCACCTGACGTATCAGGTAAAGCAATAGAAGAAGCAGAAGCTAAAGTTAAGTTTCTGCAACAAGAGGTTGAATACAGCCAACAAGTCCACCTTGCATTAGGGAGTATCAAACACGTGAATGGGCTCTTAGACCAGGTTGAACAAGCGCGGGACGAGCGTAGGATATTGGATTCTCTTCATCTCTTAGAAAGTAAGAGATTCAGCCTCCTGTCATTGTCCGTCGCTGATCGATTCTAGAATCTTGGTCTGGGTTGGACGCAATTCCCGTCGGAAAATCCTGCCGTGTCATGAAACTGCTTGACATAAGGGCTTTCGAATTGAAATCCACGATTCATGATGTGCTCGACCGGGTTTGGGATTCCCTAGTACAGGTAGACCGAGAGAACAGAAAGATTGCTGTATTTCAAAGTCATGAAGGTATTTACCGCAGCCAAATACGTCACGGACAATCTAACCCCTCATAGATGAGCAGATGAGTCTAGCCGATGCTGTTGTAGGTCTAAAAGCGTACAAGGAACTTGATAAAAAAATGACTTCGTTCTGGCATGGCATCGACCAAACCATTGTCGGTCCACGCACCAACATTGAAGCTCAGGAGCTACCCAAGATCCAATTAGAGGGTGTATGAATCCCCCCTCCCGTCACGTTCGCGAGATACTAACAGAAAATTAGTCGTATCTAACTCTGGGTGGGAGCGCAGATAGGTCTATCACTGCTTTATTTTCCGATCTGGACCAGGTGATGACCTATCTATCTGAGCGCTTACCGGAAGAGTTGGTATACTCCCTATCCAACATAATGATGCAAGACCTCGTCCCTCGGCTTATAAGCACTTGGCTAGACATAGCAGTTCCAGCATCTCTAAAAGAAATGGACGAGTTTCAAGATGTTACGGAAGCTGTAAGGGCATTTTGCAGCCGCTTGCGGGGTTTGAAACTCTCTGGGTTCCAAGAGCTACAAGAGTGGGTTGACGATGCTCCGAGGGTGTGGTTATCTAAATGTAAAGAAACTGCATTAGACACCGTTCGTACGAGGCTTTCCCGAGGACTCGGCCAACCGAAGGAAGTAGAACGTGTCGAAACTCAATCCGTCACGCGGTCCGAAGGCAAGGAATTGGTTGCTAACGGTGTTAGCCCTTCGAATGACGATGATGACTGGGGCGCAGCGTGGGATGATGGGGAGACAGATACTCAAAAAGACGCCAATTTAAAACCAGAGGCAAACGAAGATGACGGAACGGATGCATGGGGTTGGGGTGAAGATGATACCGTAGGCGAACAGCCCCAAACGGAACCAGCAGTTGAAGAAGACCCTGCAGCAGCATGGGGATGGGGTGAAGAGGATACGATAGAATCAGCCCCTGAAGAGCCGACGCCGAAATCTCAACCTTCAAATGCACAGACTCGTGAGTTGACGTTAAAAGAAACTTATAATATTTCTTCTATGCCAGAACCAGTCTTAGCACTTGTCTCGGCTATTCTTGAAGATGCAGCCTCACTCGTTGGGTAAGCTCATGCGTTCGTTATACAGGCTTAGAATCTTGGTGATCTAACTGGATATTAGGAGTGACGGCAACCCGATGGCGTCAACAGCTGGGGGCCTCTTTTCATTACCAACCCTTGTCCTTGCTATGTTCCGCGCCGTGTCACCATACTACTACACTCTTAATACGGGCGGCAACATGTAAGTGTGCCTTCATTATTCATCTTTGTAGAAACTCATTCTTGCTCAGGTTCCTATATAATGACGCGACCTACCTTTCCGAACGGCTTTCGGACCTCGCTAAGGACTGGAAAACTCGCGAAGATCTAACGCCTCGCGCGATCGCGATGCTCCGCCTCGACAACGACATCAAGGCGCTCCAGTCCTTCGCGACCCGCGCCTACTCGTCCGAGATGTCCACACAAAGAACAGTATTGAGGGATTTACTTGGTGGTTCTCAGAATCTTCTCCAGCAAGACGGGCTCGCCACTTCCGACCTAGAAGCACAAGTCGACAGCGCAACCGGGCACGTGCGTGCCCTCGCCGCAACATGGTCTACTATTCTGTCGAAATCAGCCTGGAGCCAAGCCGTAGGTTCACTAGTCGACACCCTCGCCGCGAAACTTGTCTCCGACGTCATGGACCTAGCAGGCATCGGCCAAGATGAAGCGTACAATATCGCGAGTCTAATCGTACGCATCACAGAGCTCGACGACCTATTCCTTCCTCCGGGGGCACCGAAGGACGCGGTCCCCACTACGTCCGAGTACGCCGGCAGTTGGCTAAGGCTCAAGTATCTCAGCGAGGTGCTGCAGAGCAATCTCCAGGACGTACGTTATTTGTGGATGGAGAGCGAGCTTAGTCTATATTTTTCAGTTGAAGAAGTGGTCGAGTTGATCGGCCTGAGTTTTGTGGATAACGCACGGACGAGAGAGATCGTCAGAGAGATCGAGGCACATCCACAACCGCTTGGGGCGAGGTGACGGAGAGTGGCTATAGGGCTGTAGCTGAAGTAGATTACTACCTAGGTATGTAGAGACGTACATGATTAACACCTTATTCCCGTACTTCATGTATTAGTTATTGCTTGGTAGGTGATTTGTTTCCTAGGTAGTTTGCTAGTTGCGCTAGACTAAATTGTAATGTCTGGTAACGTTTGATGCCATTATCACCGGGTAGGTCCCAGCCAAACCCGATCACACACAATGATCCACAAGCTGTATATCAACTGAATTACCTGGCACCGCTAATCGCGGGCATAGTAAGAGTCACCGCTACTTTGGCCGCGCGTCCACAAGCTGCATAGGCTATCAAAAGAACCGTCAATCCCAGCCGTTCCGCGGATAAAGTGCTTACTCTATATATGCCCATCCAGCCCAGCGGACCTGTCAGCGGCGGGAACGTCAAGGCTACACCCGAAATTAGGTAAACCCTCTCGTAGGGCGGCTATACGAAGAAGTGCGGTGCTCGTGGGACGACACAGTGATCAGTTAATTATGTGGATAGAGAGGGTTGACTTTTGGTTCCAACTCGACGGCCTTGGATCCTGGGTAATCGGCAAACCCGAAAACATACTACTACTACTACTATTATTACTACTACTACTACTACATGAAAGCCGTGAACATGTGAAGATGCAAAGTGGTTCCTGAATCTGAAATCCACGTGGTGAGCCGAAACTCGGTCGAGCTGTTCTTTGTTTGCATGAGGAGGGATACACAATTAGCTACCTACTATCATACAAACCCACCGTTTTTCTGATACCTTACACATCGATCGATAACCAGCCGAACCCGGGTTTCTTCAGAGAGGGACCACTCTCTCTCTCTC
Source organism: Daldinia loculata (assembly GCF_022478755.1). Taxonomy (NCBI): domain Eukaryota; kingdom Fungi; phylum Ascomycota; class Sordariomycetes; order Xylariales; family Hypoxylaceae; genus Daldinia; species Daldinia loculata. Next base: position 146,738 of record NW_026054872.1, on the reverse strand, counting down.
TTTCATACCCACTTCCTAAACAATTCAAACCCTACACGCCGAACCGGAACTCCCGGACCTTCTTCTGGTAGTAGAACGTGGCAAGCGCGCCGGCAACCAGCAAGCCGATGGGCACCGGAGCGCGGGCCTTAGTCTTGATGACGCGCGGCACGGCCGAGCCCAGCAGGACGATGCTGTTTCCTAGCGCGAGCTCCGTGCCGTAGTCCTTGTTGCCTTTTATGAGGTAGCCTACCAGCCAGCCAGCCAGCCATTAGTAGGAGGTACCTAGGTAAGAAACACAGAACTGGGCTAAACAAGACTAGAAGAGGCAAGAGTCGAGTAGCCAGGTAGCCAAGGAAGAACACATACCGGAAAGCGCATAAGACGCTCCTAATCCCAGACCCGCGATAAGCGACGGCCTCGAGCCCGTCCTGATGAATCCAGCAGTCCCGCCAGCGGCAACTATACGTGTAGGTATCCTTCGGTCAGCCAGCGCTCAATCACTTATATCAACCTCATCCAGACACATCGCACGTGACACTTACGCAAAGCCGCCAGTGTGAAGGAAGGATGCTCCGCCATTGCTATGTAGACTTGGAGACTTGGATGAATTCTTAACCTAGGTACCTAATATAGGTAGTTAACCAGGTTATCAATTAGGATAAGCGTATGTTGTATTGAACACTATCGAACGGAATGGAATTGTACGATATAAACCACGTATGTAGCTACATGTATTACACAATACATACGAAACTTGTACGAGTTGAAAAGTTTCCCCAACTGAAGTTTACAAATAAACAAACCCCCGAACTTATTCCGCTCGCGACTTGGAGATCTTCCGAAGCAGCGAAATATTATCAAGCTCTCGCGCAATTCGAGCTACAGATAGTAAAATCGAATATTCCCCATAACACGAGAGCCAAGAATATTTAGCAAAGGTCCTTGACTTTTAGTGATAAGGATACCCAAGATTGGGCATATAGACACTTCGTAACTTCTCCTTGGAAGTTAAGAATAGAGCTTATGATGAGTCTTCTATAAGAAATTCAAGTCACTTGGTCAACTACAAAACAATAAGCTTCTTCAGAACATTGTAAAAATAAAAATAACGATATAGATCACAATGGTTTCGTATATCACATATAGCACGCTTAAACCCAGAGAATGGCTTGAATATCTGGAGCCGCAAGCGGTCTCCGGAGTTGATATTTATCTTTCCATCGTATACTCTCCTCTTCTCTCCTTATCACTTATGGTAAGTAGTGTGGATAATAATTCTTGTGACAACAATACATCTGCCTAGTAGTATTGGCATCCATCTTGGTCTCTTCTGTCCTCGCTCAAACTACCAATTACGCTCTGGCTCAAAGGCCGCAAAGATACACAATTTCATAACCGCTGGCTTCCACCGACTTTTGGATCGCTACCGTCTCGCTCAACAAGTTCGGCATGTAAAAAACAACTAAAAGCAAGTTCCGAAGCGGTAGCGAGGGTATATGCTCCGAAGATAAAAATCAAAACTGAACCAACAAAACCATGAACGACCGTATGAAGGGCTAGCCTTTGTTCCTAAAGGTTTCAATATGCCCTGAGGATGACCTCTTCCGTTTCAAAACCCAATAAACGCCGTTGCAATGCAAGATATCCTTCGATATGGCCCCAATACACCGCAGTGTTCTTGACCGTCCAAATGAAATGCGAAGATAGTAAAAAGGACATAACATAAAAGTCTGCCTTATTAATCGGGGTTGGCAATAAATAATCGCCCGCTTGTAAGGGTCATCGTACGCTCGTCCACACTACCCCGGCGTCGAAGGTCCTCTGGGTTCTTGACGCTCTTCTCTCTCGTAAGTGCGGCGTTCATCAGACTATTACTCGCAAGCTTAGCGGCGCTAACGCTACCGAGTTCGGGTAAAGCATCAGCCCTCTCCGCGCTACTCCCACTTCGAGTGCTCTGCGGTCGCTCCAACTTGTCGTCCCCAGGAATATATTCAGGGTCCTCGATAACCATGCTGCCTGCGCGTTCCGGGGTATTACCAGGACTCCATCTCTTGCTGTTCTGAGAAGCACCAGAAGTACGATATGTGAGGCCTCGTCTGCTGCTGGCAGTACTACTACGCCCGCTGCTACCCGTCCTACGGTGATGCAGGCGGCGCATCGACAAGTCATCCTCGTCGCCGTCTTCGCCCTCAACCTCGGTAGCGCTCAACCGCATCGGTACTCCGCTGACTCCCATATAATTGCTGTCGGGTGTGTACCCTACCACTCCAGGCTTGCCGTGATGGCGGATCTTAGCGGCAACCTTGCCGCCAGTGCTTCCTATCCCGGTCGAAGTGCGGCTTTGCATTGCACCGCCAGTGACTTCTTGATTGGCCCTTTGTTTCGCCAAACGCTGTTGAGCCAGGAGTCGCGGGTCTTCTGACTGTGACCGATCGCACCATACGGTGGCTTTTTGCTTTCGAAGTAAGGCGACATAGCTTGTCGAAGGACCGCCGCCTGATCTCGAGGACGTGCTACGTCGAATATCGGCAGTAGGCGACGTTCGGTAGGCGGCAGGTGGGGTGTTGCTGGAGGTGGTGCTGAATGTATTGACGGAGGGGGATCGCCGTGTATGGCCCATAGAGGGCTGCGGTTGTTGCAGATGCTGCATTGGAGTGAAGGCTTGTGGGAATACGCTGGAGGAAGACGTTCTTGATCTCGAGTGGGAATAAACTTGAGGAGACGGATCGAGAGATCTCATTCTCATATTATGATCTTGGCCTAACATGGTTGAGAAGGATTTTCTCCTCTTCTCCCTTTTCGGAATTCCAGTCACAAAAAAAAAAGCACTGACGATCCAAACTGCTTATCCCTATGGGTCGCTTAGCTAGGCCGGATCGGCGTTGGGTCGGCGGAGGGAGCGATAGGCGTCTGTGAAGGTAGGCGTTTGATGGAGTTCGTTTAATGAGACATGTATGCAGTCAGACTCTTTGGGGGCAGTGGGTATATAGCGGGCGGCTGGCGCTTATAATTCGAGTACCGAGATAGTCCGCAACACAATGATGCTTTATGTACTGTTTGAATTTCTTTTGAATAAAATAATATCGTGTGATTGTGGTGGCTTGAGGTGAATAGAAGGTCGAGACAAATGATTTGGATATTTGGTAGGTAAGAGTAGTCAGGTACCTGGGCAAGTCAACGTTGCATAGGCTGTGCCTTTTGCTGATGTGGATGATGTCCAGTCGCCGGAACTGACTGGCTGACTGGCTGACACACGTGTGGAATGTGCCAATGAGGGATCCTTTTTTTTTCTTCTCGCACACTCCGTTGTCTAGCGTTTTCGAAGTGGGCTGGATTTGTCTTGGGTGGGGGACCGTCGTATCTCTAGCGCTACAGTGGTAGCCGCAAGAACAAGAGAACTAATAACCTGCTTGAATAAACGAGACCACGACAAGGGACATTCGTGGTTCTTAAGCAGAGGTAGAGCGCTTCAGCGCATTGGCATTCGTTTTGGTTTTGGTTTTGGTTCCGTATAATATGAGCCCTGCCTCTTTAATACAATATTAATAGCGCCGACGTCAAAGTTCCTTGTAGATACTTTGTTCTTGCTCTTGTGTTTTGTCTCGTTTCTTTCTCTTTTGCGTGAGTCGAGGGATGCAAAACAAAGTGAGTGTCGATAATTTACGCCGAGTCGGCTCACTTGTCTTATTGTTAAGAGGTACCTAATTCTTGCTAGTAGCGACTTGGTTGAGTACCGCTGTAGCGATTGTTGCTCGCTTCTAAGTGGCGCAAAGCGATAAACAGAGGGCAATCCTAGCTGAAAGCGCTCAATTCGGTGTAGTGTCGAATAGCTTGTCCGCAAGTGCAGCCAATCAGGGTTGAATTTTGAAGCAGGCGGCCTCGTTGGTCGCTAATCACTTCGTAGCTGTTGACGTGATTTCGATATCTTGTTGACGTTTAAAGAAGGGATTGCCCAATGGCGGCGTCAATACGGTCTCGCTACCGATGTCGATCACCTCCAAGTTGCCCAGGCTGCCAGGAAATACGGAATAGCTGCGCTACGACACATGCAAGGCCAAAACCAAGATCAGGGTCAAGGTCAAGATCAAAGATCAAGTTGAGGCTAAGGTGAGGAGAGAAAGACTTTATAAATCGAGGGAAGGGCCTAGCAGTTATATTGGAGGGTCATAGATCTTCGACACACCCCCGGTATAAATGGAAATGCCTCGGAATCCTTGGAATGAGGAGAGAGAGAAGTCTTAACTGCAAACGAGTACATACATATATGTATGATACATATATGTATGATACATATATGTACTAGGTATGTAAGTAAGTAATTGAAGCGGAGGACAGCCCTGATGACATGATGACACCTACACCACCGCTTATTTACTTATTAACGAAAAGAGTGACCTTGAAAAAAGGTCTGGGTGATTCTATGGTTCTATGGTTCTATATTCTTCTTGATTCGGTAACAATTGATGGAATCGATCGTTCGTCTCGGTGTTATTGTTCGAAGAGTTATTAGCATCAGCCCATTGCCCACTATGCCATCCAAGGCGGGGAAAAGGGAGCGAGGATCGTGAATGGGATTGTTAGACGTGGGTGATGGTAGATGGGATTCCCCTGGTTTTTGGTTGTGCGCGCAATTGATTTTTTTTTTTTTGTCATTGATCGAATTTCCTATAGTCTCCCAAGGGCTCCCATGGTTCCTGCCATGCTTATGCTCATGCCGTGCTGCCGGCCTTATTCGATAGGTGGTATTTTGCGCAATGTGACGGGAAACTGCAGGCTTGTAGCCCGTACGATAGGTACCCTTTAGGTAGTTTTTTGTCTTCTAGGGCTGTTTTAAGGGCTGCTACGGGCATTACGACTAACTATGATAGGTACTTGCGTAGGTACAGATGGTTACCTAGGTTAGGTACCAAGCCTATCAACGATATGACTTATGGCCGGTTTGGGATAGTCTTGTAAGTAAGCAGGTGAGATCCCTGTCAGCCCAGCAAAACCCCACACTTACTCTAAACGGTACCCTTGCAATCGTCGTCAAGCTCATACCTATTACATCTGTAGGTATGTTTATTATGCGTTTCCTAGTAGATACCCTGTAGCAAACATACTCAAGTTTGCTTAACGTGAATTCGCATTTTATATGTTCGGTAGGTGACATGAACACGACAAATAGTGACGAAATATCTTCCAGCACATCCGTTTATCTCGGCGAATTGGCAATTGGCCTGGGGCTTTTAGACTAACAAGACTAAGAAGGCCTAGCTATCTACAGTAGCTAGCACCGATAGCTCAGGAACAATAAAGCTGGATAGATTATGATGACGAAGCCTTATCCACTTTCGCATAGACCGACGGCCTACCTAATTGCATACCTAGGTAGGTATCCTTTTTTTTTTTTTTTTTTTCCTTTCGGCTTCGCCAACAATGACAGAAGCCAAGAATTCCTCGGTAGAAAGCGAGACGCCAGTCCGACTAGTTACATGAGAATTGTCTCTTTCTCTTTCGATATATAGGTACCTATAGCATAGAGGTTAAGGAGGGGCAAGGAAAAGAAAGCTCCAAAAGACCCTCGGGTTGTTACAAGATAGATGATGTGACCTATAAGACTTTTGGCACAATCGTGGGGTGATAGATAAATGTATGTAAGTAAAAAAGCAAGGCAGAATCGGATATAATAGTTAATGTCGTTTGTTTCTATTGTTCAGCTCCGCGAGGCTCGGCCGGGGATGTGGACGTGCATTGCCAAGCTTTGTTCACTTTTGACCCCCATGCAGCAGCATAGAATTTCATGTAGAGTGTTCAATGTTTTCTTATATTAAGTTAGAGTCTCCAATTCCTCTCGAGTCATGTTGGAATAGAAGCATAATAGTAACATCACCAGCGGACCCAGGGCCGGTGCCAATCGGCGAATTACAAGTCTATTAGGGACCTGCTTAAGTATCAACTGTTTGCATACATACCTAGGTAGGCTACCTGTTATCCTGCTATTCCGTAACTACCTATTCCAATGCCTTAAACCCTTGACGTAAACGAAGCATATGTGGAGTTGTGCGATAACTGGGTATGATAAATACCTTGGTGAATAATTCCAACTCGGCTCCTGATACATAGTATGTAGCTCGCATGCTATACAACTCAAAAGAAGACATTATCAGATCATATGGTTTTGCTATACTTGTCGGGCTGAGATCTATACCTAAGCTCTAATATTACAATGCGGAGGGAGCTCTGGCCTTATGGAATAGAGCACGTGTTTCCGACATAGCAGCGCCAGTTTTATATGACAATATGTAAGATACCATCTAGTCTCGGCGGCCAGCGGCCGAGAGAACCTGGTTAACTTAATTGAATCATTCATCGAATGGTTCGATTCTAGAATTTTTCCCCAGCGACCTAGGCTTACCTGACTTACTCTCCCGAAGAATGAGGTTGTATGGATAGCACGGAGCATTTGCTACGGGACGTCACGCTGGAATCCCGCATGCGCTGGGACTCTGGGAAGGCTGGGCTCCATGTCAGCATGTGTCCTAGCACGGCACGAGAGCTTAAAAGCAAAGCTGCAATGCGACGATAAAAAGATCCAGGCGGTCAGGCTTTTGAGTTCGCATATATCCTCGCATATATCCATGTACTACCTATTGTGATACATTCAGCGACCAGGCTAGTTGCATGTAAATACATAATGTATGTAAGAAGAGTAGGTATAGGTATGTACCAGGTAATATAGGAATGTTGGTATGGTACTATCGTGCGTGCCGTTCTCATGCATGATAATTCCCCATGCTGCTGCTTTGCGACGGATTGTAGTATGCAGCCGGGTCTGTTCTAGCCCGAGACTATCGAAACTCTCATGTACCTAGGAACAAAGAAGTTAGTGTGTGATGTGAATAGGATCAATTTCACCACATCTATCCATAATCCCCCGTGCCGTGCTGCCAACAATGGTTTGCGATAGGCAATTCTTTTCAGCCCCGCCATAATAGCTTTATCTTCTCTTTCACTTCCCCTCAAAATAATAATGTCTCCATCATCTCGAAATCGCTCGTTAAAGAATGGGCAAATAAACTGGACATCATTCAATTGAACGTCTGGGCCGTTCTTTTTTTCATGCATGCAAGTATATTGTATAACTTTATGCTCAAACCAACAATGTTATCAGATTGGTACCTCCATCTCGGAACTCACACCTTAAAGCGGGCATGAGACGGGGAAGGTTCGTAGCGGCGCCGGAGCTTGCGGCGGCTCTCTTTCCTTAAGACATTTTATTATCGAACTTCGTAGAATGGGAGTTGCCCCAATTTCGTCCGGCCCTAGTAATTCGTTTGGGGAGCTAATACGGAATATATTCTCTTGCTATCTTGTAACTAAACCTGCAGGGAAATAATACAAAGAGGGAAGAAAAGGCAAGTAGTTAGTGGGTAAAACATTGCGAGTTATCCCCCTCTGCTTCCAGCCCCTTATCTCCCCCGGCGTCAGGAACGCGCTTTTTTTCCCCCCCATCCTTCGAAATCCCACCTCTTAACGGGATAGTGTCGGTCTCTGCACTTCCAAATATTTCCAACAACCTCCTTATTATTACTACATTATCTAAACGACTAGGGTTTAACTTTAGGCCGCAACTCAAGATCTCGATCTGGCCGAAGAGTCCCCTTTTTCTCATTTTTATCTCTCATTCCGGCACATTCTACATGTGTTATTGATTTTTTGGTAACCAACGGGGGTTGCACGACTTGAGGAGGGTCCTGATTTGGCTATGCGACTTATCTCGACGCCATTTTAGCAACGTATCCCCTTAGCTAGAAATCAGGGAAGGCCGCTATAGCACAACCTTTATATAGTTGATGCATCTCGTCGGGATGACGACATCGTCTAAGATTCGTTACCACCCGAGATATATCTTGCGAAGCCTCAAAGCCTTGCTTGCAGTGCATCTTAATTAGCCGAGCTATTCGCATCCCTACCGAATAGTGCATACTGTATATTCTTGGGAAGCTAGTGTACCAAGTAGAGAAAAAAAACTGACGAGCATGGGTTATAACCTATAACCATAGAATTCAATGTCGTCCACCGTATTTATAATTCATAATGTACATTAGCTGTTTCCCAATCGGAATAGCATCTCTTGCTCCCTGTCAATACCGTGAAAAATACCCTATCAAGACGCCAGTAGATGCCCCGACCAAGACGCCATATCATCATGACATATTACCAACCCTAGGTATAATATGAACCAAGGTCGGATTTACTCTTCCATTTCGCCATCTTCAATTAATCTCCCCAAAATAAGACTCTGGATTACCAGCTCGTCACTGAGGGTCCTAATCCTCTTCGGCGGCGGGTCGGCTTCCTCGGATCCTGTGCTCTGCCGTTTTCGTTTCCTAGTAGCTGTGTTTCCTGTAGATGATCCAAAAAGAGCATCCTGTGCATTATGCAAAGAGTCGTCGACATATACCCAGTCGAACGGTCGGTTTTGGGATTCCTCATCCCGAAGCTTGACTCTGGCTTCCTCAAGACTATAAACCCGCACCAAAGAACCACCAAGCACTTGTGCCAGAAACACATATGGTAGTTTCTTTCCTTCATTCTTAGTCTTCTTCATAACGAGAAGAATCCGTGCCTTGTTTAATAATTTTGGTCTTTCGTTTACCACATCTGCTAGCTTGGCTGTGGAGGCATCATAAGGTTGTAGATTGCGCGAGCGGATAGCCTCCCCTAGGAGTGTACTTGGACCGGCGCATAGGAGGTATGAGGACCAATCTATTATTTCCCTCTTCGAAATGCAGTTCATTATCCACTTAGGTGCCAAACATGGGATGCCGAGTGCAAGAGCCTGCATATATTTCACTTTCCGGGAGTGCCCATCGGCTATCAAAGCTGTAAATCCAATATCTTGATCAAGAAGTGTTAATGAGCTGGATAGGTCACGAGAAGAGGTGTTATTCCCCGTGGCTTGGAATGAATCAAATTTGAAAAGTTCATCGAAACCATCTGGGAGAATCTTACCGCCTTCTTGGCGAATCATACGTTCAACATTAGCCCTATCCGTGGGTTTCCCTTTGTTCTTCCGGACCTGTGGCCCTTGGAAAGAGAGAGCAAAAACCATCCCTTCGAAGATTCCACGATTTGCTGTCGAATCTTGTAATGGATGTTGATTGCCGAAAGACTGCCTTGCAAGTTTTCGGGTGGGTGGTTTCCGTTCGTTCCTATCAGATGCAGATAATGGTGATCTAGCTAATTCGTCGGTTGATACTGAACTATAACGCGTCTTTCTTCTTAGACTTTCTCGAGAACGTGAAAATGTCTTGGTTTGAGGCAGTGAAGATGGGAGCGATTGCCTTCCTCGACGTTGTACTTTCGTTACGGCTGGGGACGAACTACGTCTTTCTACACCTTCAAGTGCGACATCGGGATCTGTACTAGGCGTGATACTCGAAGACATACTGGGGGTTGCTGATAAGGTTGATAAAGTTGACGTTCCCGTCCTAGGGTCTGAGGCAGGGGGTAAATCACGTCCGGTAGATGACGGCGTGACTACGTCGTTCAGCCTCACCGACTGCCGGATTGCACTCTGTGGAGATGATGCTAGAACTACAGAGGGCGAAGAGTCTAAAGTAGACTGATCTCTGGTGGATCTGGGTTTTCGACCTGCGGATATCAATGTAGGCTGCTCTGGAAGATTTGGGGTTCCGCTTGAATCCTTTTGCTGCTCTCCAGGATTTATACCGTTTGATAGCGCCGGCAATGGGAGAGTTTCGGACTCGGACATAGCACTGGAACCAAGGTGCACTCCATCATCTAATAATTTTGGTGGCTCCACAGAAGTGCTTGGAGGACTAGTCTCAGGAATAGTCTCCCTATATTCCATATTAGACAAGGGGGCTCTGGATTTCGAAAAATTGTTGATATTAGAATTTCCGGCATTGCCAATGTCCTTTTCGTCAGAATCATCAGATATCTTGGGCTCGGCTTTAGTATGTTGCGGTGGCACGAGATGCTCTTGAGAGTCTGCAACTGTTTCCTGCGACTTGTTGTTATCAGTTGCAGTCTCACCGTGATACTTTACCAGATACTGCTCTGCATTTGTTCTACTTCGACCCTGAAACGACTTGACGCGACTAGTCGATGGCACTTCCACATTACCACCCTTGCCTGCACCTGCACGAGGGAGACTGACGGATGGGAACGATTTGCTAGCCTTTTCCTGCTTCAACCTAGCCAGGCGACGGCGGTACGCAACCAAGTCAGCTTCAGAATCCGAATCTAATCCCTCGTGAACTTGACTAGAAGGATCCGTCGCCTCGTTTTCCAAGTTCCGCTTTCGACACGATTTATACTCGCTAATTGGTTCTGGCACAGTTCTACGTCTGGAGGTTCCAAGGCAAGGGAGCGGAGTTTCGTCATCATTTCCTTGATTAGTACCCTCATCTTCGTGGCTATTCGTCGGGACGGATGGCGTTTTTTCATCCGAAGGTCGAGATGAGATTCCAGGAAACGTTGGACTTGAGGTAAAAGCGCGAGTAGGGGAAGTCCTAAGCCCCTTGTGTTTTAGGGGAGACGAGGCGACTGGGTTAGGTGAGATTGTATTCTGATTAAAGACATCAGGCGATGGACGAGACGACGTGGGACTAGCTTTCCGCACTGCCGAAGTCCATTGTGTTTGCCCGAAAAGCTGCGATGGGGGGATCAATTGGGCTTCATCCCCACGATGTTGAAATAACTTCTGGGTTATGGTAGGTGTCTCGGGAGGCGCTGCATACTGGCCACTTGCTCTAGGCGCTTCCGATGTTGGTTGCGACTTTCTAGCAGCAATGCTAGCAAAATCTATCTCAGCTTCTTCTTCGTCCCCTTCTGGTATAGAGTCTGGTATGTCGTAATGAGTACGCCTAAAATTTAAGTACCCTGTGTCGTTTTCGCCAAGAGTGGGGTGTTCGTGAACGCTGCTTGCCTGCGATGTTAATTGCAGCTGCGAATTGTCGTTGTACTGCTCATAACTACGCCCGTCGTTTGATTGCGTTGGCGATCCTGACGACATTTCTTCTGATCTTCCCTTTGGTGTATTCGATTGTTGAAGAGTAGGCAGCGCATCATTTATAATTGGCTGAGTAGGTCGCTCAACTGTAGATATAGCATTGTCGCATATTGATTGGATAGAAGCCAGATCAGGTTCTCCGGGCTCTAAAGTCGACGGCAGATAGGGGGAACACGATACCGACGAGTTGGAGTTTAGTCGCGTCTGGCTGGATTGCTTCATTGAATCATCCTCAGCACTTAGCTCGATGAGCGCGTTCGACGCGTTTTGTAGCCGTTCCTAGTGGGATGCAATTAGATCAGTGCCACCCTTGCCAAAATCAAGGCCAAGTCAACGTAGCAATAGGATTGCGCATATCATACGTACCTTAGTTATTTTTAGCGCTTCTTCCGACCGATCCAGGGAATGCGAAATATTTGCTTTTGTTGGTCTGATGCTTGATACCAAGGCACTTCGTTTCGATTGATAGGGTGGCTGCATAGGCGCAGGCGAACTACTCAGCTGTTTTCGCCGTGGTTAGGCCAGAAAAATAACCCAGTGCTGATCATTTTACGGAATACCACTTACCACTCCCACCCCATGCCGCAGCATGTGCATCTCTAACATATCTTGACTATCCTGGCTTTCATTTTCGCAAGCTATGGCTCTCTTTTCTGCTGCGGCAACCGATTTCGCAGCTTTGCGAGCCATGTTGATAGGTCATGATATTACATCTCGGACTTGTGAAAAATCAGGCGGAAAAGACGCGGTGCAGAACCGCAAATCAATTAAAGGGAGACTTTTCGGGCAGTTTGAACAAAGGAAAGTACTGTGGTACCGACAAAGCCTCCACTCACCACGCGAGACGAACGCGCCATCATATGACGCAATTTAAGGTTATACGCTAATGTACCAAGGATTATGTACTTAAGTGCCTACCTATGTACCTAGATATCAAACAAGGCTCAATGTTCGGTTCCATTGATGATAATGAATTCTTTAATATCTAGTAGGCGTGTAATCAGGCATGGAAGTACCTACCATACCATATTAACATGCTTTTCATATCCACTTGGGACAACCCTTATTTATACGTCTATGTTGACTGTGAATCACGTATCATTCATTTCCCCTAAAGAGCTTGTTTATATAAAAAGAAATCGAGGTGGACATTTTGCAAGTGTAAAAATATTACAAAATTTGGGTATGTGAGCCCCTCATCAAGACCCTTTCAAGATTGCTGTGCTATGGACTAACAATACCGCCATTTAAAATGTCAATTCAGCCTATGACATCAATAAGGAATATCCAATGACTTATATAGGCTTAGATTGTATATCTATCTTGACTGACTTGTCTCATGCTACTCCTAATGACATTGCTAAGTAGCTTCGGGGGCTTGAGATGGCCGTGTTAAGACTTAACAAAACGTCATAGTAACTATTGCATAAGACACTAATGTTCAAGGCCTATATGTTGAATGAAGTGGATACTCAATAAACAAAGGAGGTGAAAATAGCATGAGTGCAAATGCAGAAAAACCAAATGTTTATCTTATATTTCAATACTATCTCATTCTAAATTTATATCTTTCACTTTGAGTTTTGTTGTAATGAGCCTACTATTCTTCTAAGTATAGAAATTCTCATTGAACAATTTCTTAAGATTCGATTTTCACACATAACAAGCTTAAACTCACATTTGCAGTATGAGAGATGAGCAAGTTTTCATAAGGATTATTTATGGAAAACAATAATCTCTGAAATTATTCTTACTTATTACGGACATGTCATAAAAGAGAGGCTATCACGTGAAATTTAACTCCGTGGATTACTGAAATTCAGTTCGCATTTATTCAGTGATGGGACGTTCCCTAGCTAACTAAAGTAGGTAGGTACCATGTCTCCAGGTCGAATATGACCAACACTATCAACTCGAAACTGTCCGTCGTAAATCGACTAACAACTAATAAAGTAGAAAACTCATGTACTGCACTATCTTCTGACCACCGTCAGGTGAAAGACCTAGACTAGTCCTCCACAGCGTAGATAGGCAATGGGTGAATTAGTTGGATGGGATAGTCGAGGCGTGGCAGTCGGTGCCAACATCGGTCAGGATCACGTTCCAGCCGTCAGGGCAGAAGGCCTGGCCCTTCTCGACGTAGTCGATGTCATCGCGGCGATGCTTGCACGTGTTGTAGACCTGCTGGGCAAAGAATCCCTGGAATTCAGTGTTAGTTATATCCTATTTACCACATCCAAAGAAGGGGATTAGAGGAGAGAAAAAGTATGACTTACAATGTCCGAGTACAACAGATCGACGCCATTCTTCTCGTCGTTGCAGACGATGACACCGGCACCGCTCTTGCTGCCGCAGGCCGCCTGCTTGCAGTTGCCTGGGCCGGCATCGATGTGAAGACGCTTGTCTCCGCTGCTGAGAAGCAGGCCGATGGGGTAGCTGTAGGACGTAGCGGGGAGCTCGTTGTCGGGCTTGGGAACACCGCAGAGGACCTGGATGTCATCGAGCTATTGTAGATACCTATGTTAGCAATTATCGGGTACTTGTGTTTATTCACGAGAACTTGACTTGGGGAGTTTGGAACTAACCTCAGCGAAAGTGCTCTTTGCCTGATCGGCGATGGGGGTCACAGCTCGACCGAGAGCAGCGGCCATGATAGGCGAGGCAAAGGCGACAGCAGAGATGACCTTCATCTTGATCGTGGTTGAGGTGGTTGGAGTGTGGTATGAAGATGTGAAGTGATTGGTATTGAGTGTGGTTTGGAGGTATGAGAAGTGGTTGTGGTTGTTGTTGTGGTTGAGTTAGGATTTGGGAGAGATGGGTGGGAGGTGCCTATGTTTATATAGAAAATATTTGAGGCTCTAGATGTGTACGTAGAGAAAGAGCAAGTTACGTGCACCTTCCTACTGTTGCAATACAATCAGGCAGTGCGGAAACAACGACGCTGTTTCCCAAAGAACGGCGAACCTAGGTACCTTACTCAGAACCAATGGCATCTGCGCAACTTCCTTGTCCGGGTGAACGCCACCGGGCAACAAACTTTAATGCCCGTTGACAGCCGCGAACTCAGGTCCCTGAGGATACAACTGCCCTTGTTACCAAGGTGAGTGGAAGGGACGAAGTAGACAACTACTCCTTATCGGACTCCGTGCCTGCCTAGGTACCTCCTAAGATACCTTACTTTTGCGTGAATTAGGTAGTTTCTTGAACAACCAACCATCATTCACGTATCTACTGGACTCTGGAAACTACACGATTACCTGTGCAGTTATTCGAGCAAGAAACTTCCCACCTAACCACTTCGGATTAAGTTTTTAAATGTGACACATTAAATTCACTTCAACCAGGTCACCGGCATAGCATAGCCGCAAGAAAGGCAAGTAGGAGGGATGGAAATTTGCTTAGCTGTCTTTGTATAAGGCACACGCACTGACCATAGAGGTTGTATGCCACGTCAGGGCTCATCTACAAGTAGGTACGAAGCATCTATGCCGATAGTTCTTGCTTTAGTACCGTTTTTAAGTATTTTGCTTTGCTCGTTGTGTGCTTTAAAATACCTATGGTCATGTATCTCTTAAATCTGTAATGGGACACCTACATGTGTTTTATATCCCCAAAACTATCTACCGTAGGGTATATGATGGAATAATCTCTATTATAAGTAGGTAGAATAAGTTGCTTCTCGAGCAGGAAAACACATTAGTTTCTTGCTTTCATTCTTTGAAAGCTTGTCTTTTTGTTTCCAGACCATATACCGACAATATATGAATCAGTATAAGATTTTATTTCCGTAACCTAGGTCTGTAAGGGAGAACCAGGACTTTGATTAAGTTCATTTCTTATTGTAGATTATAAAGGCAGAAATGTATTCTGTTTTCACTGGCTTGATTAAACACATTTAAATCTACCACTGTGGATGTTTTAACATTAACGGTTATGAATAATTTAAAATTGACAACGTTGGGCAGAGAGCTAATATTTTGGACACGGGTTTATCTAAATTTATCCTTAATGTTTAATGGTTTGATGATGTAAATGATTATATCGAAAAGTTGTGATTTGGAGGAGAATAGGGGAATTGTTCTTAAGATGGATTGCGATTTCTAAGACTGGATTGATAAAGATTGAGAAAAGCATTTGAGCATCCGAAGTCTGATTTAAAACTGATAAACTTTACTTTATTTTGGTTTCTTTAAGATTTTATATCGTATTACCTGACTCAAGCTAAACAAATCTAGGATTAATATAATATAATCTACTTGTTAGTACTTCAGTTTCTGATATCTGATCCAGAGTTGGTTAAAATTTAAGTTAGGTCAAATCATGACTTTATTAACCTCGTATTATGTTTTATTTGGGTTACAAATTACTGCATGCGTATCACATACTTTGTGGGGAAGATAATGTTGGGGGTGTACCGCTATTAAAAGCAATTCTTTTTTTATCTATATGCACCGGACTTTTTGGCCGGGGTAACTGGGTCTATAAACAGAGTGATACGAACGGAAGATGGTCCCTTCTGGGATAGCGACGACTAAGCCATTATTAAGTCTATTCTCTAAAAGAAAAACCACTTCTAGCATTATAACTTTTTGCCCCGTCGCTCTACGGGCTAGGACTATGTCTCATGATTACCAAGATAAAAACCTAGAAATCCATGAGAGCCCTAGCGCCGGGTTCGCTGCAAATGTAGATGACATCGTGGCTGTCGCTGAAGCCGTTGAACTTAGTGGCCGAGCACTTGGTATAGGCACCCATGTCTTCGAAGTACAACCAATCACCCACATCGAGTTCGTGGGGAAAACGAATACTCTGAGTGATGCGGTCAATGCCGTCGCAAGTAGGCCCCCAGATTGAGTACTCAATGCCGGTGCTGTCACCTTCAGGAAGGTTGTCAGCAAGAGCAGTATTGTAGTATGTTTGGTTGCCCGATCGCAACACCTTAGCAACCGGATGTTGGTGATCAAACATAATGCTACTGAAGTTGCCGTATAGTCCATCGTTGATGTAAGCCATGAAGCTGGTCTCACCGGTGACTGGGTTGTCTATGGTGCGACGAGCTATGATGTTGCAAGCGATAGTAAATGCCGAGGAAACGTAGTAACGGCCAGGCTCGGCGATGATATTGACGTGGGGTGGGAAATACTCGTCTAGAGCATCACGGAGAACGTGGGCCATGTCCTCAAAGGTATCGCCACTGAATCCGCCCCCAACATCGAGTGTCTGCAAGTCAAAGCCGTGAGCGTAAGCTTGTTTAAATACGGTATCCGCGTCTTGAACGGCCTTGAGGAAAGCAAGGGGGTCGGATGCCCCTGAGCCTACATGAAAGCTCACGCCGACAACATTCAATCCGAGCTCTTTGGCGAGTGCTAGAAGTTCATCGGTAGAATCGAGGGATGCGCCGAACTTCAAGCTCAAACGGCAGAGGCTTGAGGAATCATCGGTCAGAATGCGCAAAAATAACTCGGCGTCAGGAAAGAGCTTGGCAATTTTGCGCAGCTCGTCGGCATTGTCAAAAGTCATCTGCTTGACGCCTCGGTTGGCGACGTAGCGCACGTAAGAATTGGTCTTGCATGGCTGAGCATAGATGATGCGAGCTGGATCGACACCCATATTCAGGACTTGCTCGATCTCGGATTTAGAAGCACAATCGAAACCGGTGCCCAATGCAGCGAGGAGCTGGATGACCTTAGGGTCTGGGTTGCACTTGACCGCTGTGAATCATATTAGTATATGAATTGAGGAATAGGGGAGAATCAAGGTTTAGTAAGACATACCGTAAAATGGCTTCACACGTGGAAGATTCTTCTTCCATCTCATGTGCTGACGGTAGACCTCGCCAAGATCGCCTACAAAAAATGTGTCCTCATCTCCTGGTTCACAAGACTCATGGTCAATATTCTCAACACGGTGGCGAAGGGCATCGCCAATCAACTGTTTAGCGATCACGGCGCCATTGTGTTGATGGTGTTGATCGAAGAAGAAATTCTTCCTCAGAAGATGATTATCAAAGTGATACGGTGCAAAGCGGTCGACGGCGGCTGTTGCCATAACCATATCCCTCGAATTTGGCGGTGAAGGAAGCCGATCGGGTGAGTGACGAGGAGGGTTGTAAAGGTAAGGGATCCCACAGTGAACTCTCGTAGTTTTAAATCCTATCCAACAAGTGGATAGACAATATTGTATTAAGAGTCAAGAAACTAGAAACGTGTTCCTCCAAGTGGATGTTAGGGGGGTCGAAAACGGTAGCTTCCTGATCCCGAAGCGATCTGACGAGGTCTCCTCGACTCTCCCTCGATTAGAGGAAGAACCTTAGAACTCGTCCTATGCGGCAGCTGATGGGTTGGTGATAGAAAAGGATTTAGTTGGGGTATATTATCGAGCAAGATAGGCGTTTGTGTTTTTTTAAGCGACTTCAGCAGAAGTGGGTGGAGGTGGCCTCGAATTGATGATGTGGAAAGTCTTTCGCAGACTGAAATCTTGATCAGAGACGAAGCTAACGGCTGCGGGAGCCGTAGTAATTGGGCTGCCTTTGAAAAGACCAAAGGCAAGTCGAGATGGAATTGAGGCTTAAGAAGTTTCGCGACTTGCTGCTTGCTGGTAGGAGTCGGTCGAGTCGAATTCTCTCGGGCGTGGAGAGAGCTTTATATGATCTAAAAAATAGTGGCACGGTGCGTTTGGGACGGGATCTGAAAGGGACCGTTCGAGAACTTTGGTGTTGTTGTATATTTCTATAGTTTGTTTTTTGTCTTTTCTAGCAAGTAGACAAGAGGGAAATTAAAAAAAAAAATCAAGACGGAAAGTTTCTTATGGGGGCGCAGTGTTGTTTTGTGTGTGCGTGCGCATGCGAACTCAGAAATCCACTAGCTCTTCTCCGTGGCGGGGCAATTTATGGAGACATGTGATTGAGGTCATTCGCCTAATATATGTACCTATAGATGTACTGATGACGTGCACAGCCTAAGAAAAACATTTACCAGGTAATTTTGAGATTTATTATACAGACAATACAGTAGAATACGCGAATACTAAGGCAGGTGATATTTGCGATATTCGCAATATGCTAGATTGCAAATTAATATGAGTATTTGGGCGACCAATGTCTAGAAGCGTTTGCCGGAAGTGATATACGCAAGTATAAAGAGGTAGTTGGAGACAAATGGAGAAGACGTCGTGTTGGTGACAACAAAGAAAGAAACGTATATTTTCTAGAGTTAAGAACGTGCAAGGTTGCAACGTTAAAAAAAATCAAGTTACGGTAACACTTTCCATGGAGAAATGGTACGTGCATGAATGTAGGACCTTGGAAATGTACTTTTGTGTACTTAACTCATAGGCGCGTTATAAGCCCCAAAGAATACCTGTAATAAAAAATGAGTTATAGGTAGGCATGAAAATAGCTTATATTCAGGCATAAAATAAAGTCGGTATTCCTCATGGAGTAGAAGCGTGGTATTCCTAGACCCCAGTCTGATCAAGTTTTTTCTGCTGCGCTAATAAGTTAGGTACCTAATGTACATGATGACGAGCTTGGAGTTTTCTGACCGCAACTCGACATGCACCGTATATTCCCGCGGTTAGAATATGGTCGACCATTGACTCATGCCGAAGATGAAAAGGAGGTTACATGCAAGTTCGACTATTTCCGATAGCTAGCATATTTCTCCTTAAGAGCTTGATCGACTCTGCCATCCGCATAGAACGTGAAAATTTGATAACGTTGACAACCCAATCAGCCAATACGATTAATGCTGCATTGTAGTTGGGACGCGCACGCACTTCTTCCCATCGTCCAGTTTGACGATCTAACAGGGGGGGACAGGCGATCTGAGCTTCCGTCCTGGTAGTAGATCGAGATTAGCCTGTTTGTCCAATTGCGACTAGAATGCTCACGATCGATTTATAGACAGCCCATCATCATCAATTCAGTTTTCTCACCGCCGTCGTCTACTCGGTCGAGTGTCAATTCTGATATGCAAGGCCTGCCGCAACACACCCTTACTATGGTAGCACTCCAGTAGGTTGGAGATCTGCGGTTGCAATATTTGCACATTGCCCCTGACAGGATTGGCCAACAATTTCGACCACCACCTTCGTGATCCAACCAGAGAGGAAGGTCTGGCAGGGCATTGCTTCTAGAAGACAACACGGACGGTGCCTGTAGCCGCACTCGCCATCACGCGCTCCTTTTGACGTAGCATTGGTCAATATCACTACCTGCACCGGTTGAAAAGCTTGATTGCAAATTGTCGTCAATTAGAGAAAATGGTGCTAATCTATCATGCAGTGCGACCACGCAGCTTTGAGCGGTTAGTTAGTAGGGCAGCAAAAGTTATGTTGGAGAGAAGCATCCGGTCCGGTGTTATTAATAAGACCTTAGCTACCACAGGTTGGATATTTTTTGACAAATTGAGGAGAGAGACTAACGTTTGATAGGGCTCGACCGGACCGGACCTGACAGCCTGATAGGGCAGAATCATGAATGAGAATATGATTGATCGTCTAGTTTTGCACTTGTCACTTTTGAGACTTGGGACGTCGATCTATTTAGACTCGATCCGGCCTAGCGCTTTTGGCCCCATTCTCCCATGTTGCCTTCTAATCATAGGTAGGTGCTTACATAATACATAATATATTAAGTACTAGGTAGCCACGAATTTACATTTGTAACTTGCTTTTATTTACATATTATACTGGCAATATATAGTTTTAAAATATAATATTTTAAAGGTAAAATAATATTTCCTTTTATAATTATTTTTTTTATAATAATTATTTTTTTTTTAAAATATTATATTAATTAATTTATATAAAAAAATATAATATAAAAAATTATTTTAAATTTAATAATTATTTTTATGTTTAAAATTATTTTATATTTATATAATTTATTATAAATTATTATTTATATTATTTTTATATTATTTTATATTATATATAAATTATGTAATATATTTTATAGATTATTATTAATTATATAAAATATAAAATATAATAAATTATATTATAATTGTAAATAATATTTAAATTTTTTTTTTTTATTTTATATAAAATTTTAATTTAAATATAAAATATATTGTAAATTTTATTATATTTTATTATTTATTTACTTTTTTATAATTATATTTTAATAAAAAAATAAAAGATAATTTTATATATATTTTTAATAATTTTATTTATAACGTTATTATTATTTTATTTTTTTATAATTAATAAATATTAAATAAATTTTTCTTTAATATATTTTTTTATTATTTACTTATATAATTTTTTATTTATTTTTAAATATGCGTATAACTTTTTAAATTATAAATTTTAAACTTATATAATTTAAAATAAATAATTTATTAAATTTAAAATAAAAAATTTATTAATAAAATAAAAATTAATATAATTAAATTTTATAATAATTTTATTAATATTAAATATATTTTTATTTTTAAATTAAAATTAATAAAAGTTAAATTTATTAAAAATAAAGTTAATAATATTAATTATATTAATAATTAAATTAACGTTAATATTTTAATATATATTTATTATATTTTTTATAAATAATTTATATATTGTTAATATAAATATATATTAAATAATAAAAATATTAATATATATTATAAATTTTTAATTAAAAAAGTTTTAATAAATTTTATTTTATTATATTTAATATTAATAATTATAATAATAGTAAATAAATAAAAAATAATTTATTAATATATTATTTTAATATAATATATATTAATAATAATAAATTAAATATTAATAATAAATAATTTTATTTTAAACGTAAAATAATAAAAATGGTATTAATTTTAATAAAAAAATTAAATAAATTTAATTAAAATATAAATTTATTTTTAAAAATTTATAATTATAAAAGTAAAAAATTAAATAAAAATAAAAATTAATAATAATTTTATAAGTAAAATTTGTAATAAATAAATAAAAACGGTAAATATTATGTATATAAAAAATTTTATAATAAATTTTTATTTATTATTTTTGTTTAATATTTATGTTTAAAATAATAATTTTATTAAATATTTTTTTTTAAAGTATTTATTTTATAGTTTTATTTTAAATTTTTATTTTAAATTTTTATTTTAAAATTAAATTTTTAATTTTGGTTTAAAAAATATATTTAAAAATATAATTAAATTTATATGTTATTTAATTAAAGGTTTAAATTATAATAGTTTTTTTAATAATAATATAAATAATAAAAAATAATAATTATATTTATTAATATAAATATAAATAATAAAAAATAATATAATATATAATATATATTATATTTAAATGAAAAAAGTTAAAAATATAATAAAAGTTATAAGTATAAAATAATTTATAAATATATAAAAAATATATAAAAGTAATAAAATATAAAAGGTTAAAAGGTTAAAAAATATAAAAAACTTATATATATAAAAAATAAATAAAGTAAAAGATAAATAAAATAAAAAATAAATAAAATAAAAAATTAAAAGAAAAAAAGATAAAATTAAAAATAAAAAATAAAAAAATGGGGTTAAAAAGTTAATAAAAAAAATATTAAAAGGTAAAAAAAAAAGAATATAAAAAAGAAATAAAGTTAAAAGGTAAAAATGTTAAGTAAAAAAAAGGTTAAAAGGTAAAAAAGTTAAGGAAAAATAAAGTTAAAGGTATAAAAAAATAAAGAGAAATAAAGTTAAAGATATAAAAAAATGAGAAGAAATGGGGTTAAAGGTATAAAAAAATAAGAAAAAATAAAATTAAAGGTAAAAAGGTTAAAAAAAAATAAGGTTAAAGGTATAAAAAAATAAAAAAAAATAAAGTTAAAAGTATAAAAGGATAAAAAAAAATAAAATTAAAGGTATAAAAAAATAAAAAAAAAATAAGGTTAAAAATATAAAAAAATGAAAAAAAATAAGATTAAAGATATAAAAAGTTAAGTGGAAAATGGGTTAAAAGTATAAAAAGATAAAAGGAAAAAAAGTTAAAAGGTAAAAAAAAAAATTAATGGATAAATGTTTAAAATTAATTAAAAATAAAAACAATAAAAAAGTTTTATTTTTTATTTATTTTATTTATTTGATTTTAATAAAAAAAAGTAATAATATTAAAATATAAAATATAATAAAAAAATATATATTAAAAAAAATTATTATAAATTTATATTTTAATAATAATAAATTTAATATAAGTTAATTTTTTATAAATATTAAATAGTTAAATTTTTAAAATTATTTATAATTTTATTATTATTTTTTATTTTTTTATTATAATATTTATAATTAATATTTTTATAAATTTTAATATTATTTTGTTTTTTTATTAATAAATTAATTTAAATATTTAATTTTTTTAAAAAATCTTTATTTTAACTTTAATAGTAAATATTTTTACGAATGGAAATATTAAAAAATTGTAAATTAATAGTTTTATTAAGTATAAATTTTCTTTAATATTTATTAATTTAATTAAAAGTATAAATATAATTAATTTAAAATTTTTTTTAATATAAAGTTTTAAATATATTTTAATTAAATAGTAATAATATATTATTATAATAATTATTTTAATGATTAATTAAAAAAAAACAAGTATAATAAACGTAAAGTTAATTAACTTTAATTAATTATTATTAAATATTTTTTCGTTAAATTAATTGTTATTTTATTAATTATTTAATTAATTATTTATTTGATTATTTATTTAATTATTTTTTTAATTATTTTTTTGATTATTAACTTATTTATTTTTATAAAATTTGTTTATAATATAAAAATATATGCCATTTTTGTTTTAATTAAAACCATTTATTTTAAAAAAATTAATATTTTTTTAAATATTTTTATATCGTTTAAAATTTAAGTTATTAAAACTTTTACTACTATTTTTAAAATTAAATAACTCCGTAAATAAACTATTTATTAAAAAATATTTATAGTTTTAATATATATTAAATAATAATAAAAATAATAAAAAAAAACCTTTAATATATTCGTTAAAATTTACAGGTATTTTTTTCTTTATTTTTAAATTATTTAACTTATTATATATCGTTATAAATAAAAACTATATAAAAACACTTAATTTAATATACGCAAATTTTTTAATAATATATATTTTATTAAATATTTCTTTAAACCTTTTACATTAACTTATATTAATATTTTATATTTTTTTTATAAACTTAAAAAACCATTTAACTTTAAGGTTAAAAATTATTTTTATTTTTACAATATTATATAATTTAATAGTAAATATTAAAAATATTTACTTAAAATATTAATAAAAAAGCTTTATTTTATTGGCAAATATTTGGTAATAATTAATAATTTTATAGGTTTTAAAACTATAAATATTTTTAAAAATATTTAAATTTATTTTATTTTTAAGTTATTAATAGAAAATTTTTTAATTTATTTTTAACAATATTATTTTTTAAAAATAATTTTTTAAAAAATTATAAATATAATTTTAATAATAATTAATATATTTTTTAATAAAATATATAAAGATATAAATATTTATATAAAATTATTTAAATAAGAATTTATATTTAAGATTTAAAAATAAAAATAAAATATAACCGCAAAATATTTTAAATTAATAAAAAAATGGATTTATTTAAAAATATACTTTATAAATAATTTAATAAGTTATTAAAAAATTATTAAATATTAAAAAATATTTCTGTAAATAATAATCGTAATTAATTTTAATAATAACATATTTTATAAACGTAAAATAAATTTTTTTACCTTTAAATAATTTTTAAAAATAAAAAACATTAACATTTAATGTTAATATCTTTTTTATATTTATTTAAATTAAAGATAAAAAATTTTTTAAATATAATTTTAAAAGTAATTAAGCTTTTTTATTCTTTATAATAACTTTTTTTTTAAATACTTTAATAAATATATATATTTTATTTATATTAAATTATAACGTAAAATTTAAAAATATTATAAAAATAAAAGTATTTACTTTAATAATAAATATATTAAACTTTTTTAAGTTGGTTTAATTAAATTATATAATATAAGTTTTTTTATTACTTATAAATTAAATTAAAATTTATATTAAAATTAATACTTTAACTTTTTATATAAATAATTAAATATATATATTTATTATAAACAATATATTTATTAGCCATAAATAAATAATAAAAACGTTTTTTAACGTTATTATTTTAAAAAATTAACAATTAATTAATTATATTAAAATATTTTTAAAAATAAAAAGGTTTAAATTTAATATAATAAAATAATTTATTAAAAAACGTATCAAATTTAATATTTAAAAATTTAAATTAAAAATAAATTTATAATAAAATTAAAATAAATAAAATTTAATATTTTTTAATTTATTTTTATATTTATTAAATAATATTTAATTTAAATATTAAATAAAATTTTATTTAACTTTTTAAAAGTTTTTAATTTAATAAATAATTTGGAATTAAATTATATAATAATTAACAATTTTAAATTATAAATAAATTAACTTAAACATATTAATTAAAAAAATAATTTTTAATTAAATAAACGTAAATTAATTATATAAATTATTTTATTATTTTATTAAAGTTATATTTTACCGTTAATATTTTTTTTTTTTTATATTTATATTATAATAAATTTAATAAAATTAACTATATTAACTTTATTATTAACGTGTTAATTTAATAAAAAAAAAATGTTATTTAAAAAAAAATAATCTTTATTTAAAAACAGTTATAATAAGTTAAAATAACCGCGTTACGCGTAATTAATATAATAAATATATAAATTAAATAATAATAATATTATTATATAAATAGTTAAAATTTAACGCGATTTATCCGAAATTTACTTTTATATCGAAAAAAACTTTTATACCAAAAAATAATCTTATATTAAAAAAAGTTTTTATATCAATAAAAATGTTAAAATTTATAAAAGTATAAATGTGGATAATAATTTTTATAAAATATTAATTTTTATTAATAATTATATAATTAAAAGGATAAAAGATTATAATAATAAAAATAATATTAAAAATAATGGAAAAAGATTTAAAAATGAAAATAAAGGTATTATTTAATTTTTTATTATATATATTATTTATTTTTAATAAACCTTTATTAAAATTTAATTTTTTATATAAATATAATAAATATTATTAATATAAATATAATAAGTATTATTAATATAAATATAATATATTATAATAATATAAATAATAACTTTAATTAAACTTTACATTTAACTTTAAACTTAATAAATATAATTATTATTATTATTTATAAAAAAATTATTAATAATAACAATTTATTAACATTATTACCTTTTAATAAAAAAAAAAAGTAATATCAATAATAGTAATATAAATTTAAAAATTTTAATTTAATTTTTTAAAAAGATTTATAATTTATTTATATTACCATTTAATTTAGGTTTAAATTTAAAAAATATAAATTTAAGTTTAATTTTAATATTAATATTAACTTTTATTATTTAAAATTAAAATAATTTATTTAATATTTTAAATCTTTTAAATTAATTAATAATATTAATTTTTCGATTTTATAAACGTTTACTTTTATTAAATATATATTAGGTTAATATTTTATTTAATATTAAGAAAATGTTAATTAAAATTCGCGTTTATAAAATTAAAATATTAAAAGTTTTAAAATAAAATATTTAATATAAAAATTTAAATTATATAAAAAATAAAATAATAATAATAAGCGAAAATATTATTTTTTTAATAATTATAAAATTAATGTTTTTTAATTTTTTTATTTTTTTTTAAAATTATTTAATATTTAATATTAGCAAAAACTTTTATTTTAACTTAATTATTTTTATTAATTACTTTATTAAGTTATATTATATATATTATTGGTTTAGATTAATTTATATATTTAATAAATAATATTTTTATTTTAAATTTAACATGGTTATTTTTTTAAACGATTAAATTTATTATTAATGTATTAATTTTTTTTTTTTTATTATAAAATTTAAGATAATAATAATAAAACTAAAGACTTTTATATAAAACGTATATATAATTTTGGTTAAAATATACGTATTAAATTTTATATATAATAAAATAAAAAAACTTTAACATTATAAATATAAAAATGTTTATTTTTTAACGATAATAACGTTTAATTTAATAATATTATTTTAGATTTTTTATAAAAAAAAATAAAGTTATTTTATTATTAAATATTATATATATTTTTAAAATTAACGTATATTTTTTAATTAATGTATATGTTAATTATAATTTTAATAAAGTTTTTTAAAATTTAACTTTTTCTTTAACTTAAATTAATAAGAAATTAATTAAAAAAGATATTTATTAAGTAAAATATAATAAAAATTAAATTATATTTTAATAGTAAAATATAAAAAAAGAAAATTATTTTATTTATTAAATAATATTTATATTTTAAAATATTAATGGATTAAATATAATTAAGTTTATAACGGTTATTTTTTTTTATTATATATATTTTATTTGCGGTAAATTTAAAATTAATATATATAATTAACGTATATTTAAATTTAAATGGAATTAAAAATATTTTAATATAAAACGTATTAAAATATTATTATAAATTAATTTTATTAATAACTTTAAGATTTTTTTAAATTTTTATCGTTTATTAATAAGTAATTATATTATTTTTATTAATTTTTTTATAATTAATTAATTTTAATTTAATAATATTATATTTTTAATATTTAACTTTTATAGATTTAAATTTAACAATATTATTAAAGTTTTTAAAATATTTGGAAAACTTAATTAAGGTATAAATATAATTATTAATAACGAAAATGTTATAATTTATACTTTTATATTTTTTTATATAAAAAATATGTTATAATAAGTAAAAAATTACGGCGTAAAAGGTTTTTATGTTTTAAAATTTTATTGTTTTTATTATTATTTAATAATATTTAAAGTTATTTAATAAAATGTTATATTAAATTTTAATATTATTAACCATAGTAAATTTTATTATTAAATTATATAAATATAACATATAATAATTAATAGTATAAAAAATAATGTAATTAAAAATATTTATAACTTATAATAAAAAATAATAAATTTTCGGCTATTATTTTAAATAATATTTCCAGCATTAAATATTATTTTATTACGTTTATTTGACTTTATTTATTTTAAATATAATAATATATTAAATTTAATATATTTTTTTTTTCGAAATGGTATTTTAATATTTTCGGTAATATTAAAATATTTATTATAATTATAAATATAGTTATTTTTTTAAAAAATATAATATTTATAATTATTAAAATATTACTTAATAAATTATAATATATTTTTTTATTATATAGTTTATTATTATATTAATATTTTTTTAAAATTAATTAAAACTTAAATATATTAAATTTAATTTTAAAAATAAAATAAATTTATATAATAACTTAATAAAACTTATCATTTAAGCTTGTATTATAATTACCAAAAATAATATAATTTTTATAAGTTTTAAAATTTTAAAATTAAATTGTAACAATTTAACATTTATAATTAAAAATATTAAAAAACGATTTAATTAATTATATATAATTGTATTTAAGTTATTAAATGGATTATACGTTATTTTAATTACATTAATTAACTTTAATATTAATAAATTAATTATTATTAATTTTTTTATTAAAAATATTATTAAAAAATTAATACAATTTATTTAATATATAAATAATATATTATAACCAAATATTTATATTGTTATATATTACTTTAATTTAATTAAAAAATATAGTTTAATTAATAATTATACTATATTAACTAGTAAAAATTTATATTAATAAATAAAAAAAAATATTTAATATATAATTTTTAAATAGTTTAATATATATAAATATTTTAAACGTTATATAAAAAAAATAAATTATTATAATATTAAAAAAGTTTTATTTTTTAAATATAATATTTAAATAATAATTTGCTTTATTTTACGTAATAATTTTAAAATATAAAACTTTAAATTTATAATTAAAATTTAATAACTATATTAAAAATATTTTATTTTATTAAAAAAAGTTTTATTTTAATCGGATTAAAATGAAATGGTTAATATAAAAAAAATAAAAAATATAAAATTAAAGGTTATAATATGCGTAAATAATATATATATTAATACTTTTATTATTAATTGTATTTTAAAAAAAGAGATTTATTACAATATTTATACCATATATAACGGCAACATATTACTTAAAAAAAATAAAGATTTACGCAATTTTAATTAAACTTTATTTTTTAAAACTTTCTAATAAATATATTAATAAAATTATAAATTTAATAATTATTTTTTTTAAATATAAAAAGATAATATTTAAATTTAATTAATTTGTAAATTTAAATTTAATTATTGGTATTTATTTTTAAATAATATTTTATTAATATAAGTTTTATATAAAATATAATAATTAATTATTTTAGTTTAATAATATAACATTTAATTAATTTGTTTTTAAAAATGGTAATTATATTTAATATAAAAAAGTATATAAATTTGTTTATTTAAACTATATATTCTTTTTTATTATATATAATAAAAAATATATATTTATAATAATAATATTTTTACGTTACACCGTTATTTGCGATAATTTTTTAAATTTAAAAGTTTTTCAAATATTTAAAATAAAACCTACCATTGTTAAAATTATAACTATTAAATTAATAAAGTTATATTTAATATTAATAAATAATATTAAAATTATTTACGTTAAATAAAATATAACATATTTATAAAAAACAAGTTTAATTTTTTTTAAATTTAAATTATATCATTTTAAAAATTAAAAAATATTTAATTTTATATATTAACATTTTTATACAATATATTAACTTTACTATTATATACTTATAATATAAAGTAAAAATATTAATAAATACCTTTATATTTAATTATTTTTTAAAATTTAATTTATTTTTTTAATAATTAATATTTTTAAATATATAATTATTAACTTTATTACTTTTATATAAAATTTATATAAATTTTAATATTTATATTATATTTATATAATACGTTAACAACTAATATTAAATTAAATATAATAATTATATTATTATAATAATTAAATTTTAATGTTAAATAATTATAACATATTAACTTTACAATTTAAATTTATTACCGCATAATATTATTACAATTAATTAACTTTAATATTAAAATATTATAACATATTAAATTTAAAATTTAATTTAAAACTATTATATAAAAACCGATTTTTAATAACTTAAAATAAAATTAAAAAATATTAAATATTTATACTTTAAATAAATTAATTTTTTAATAAACAATATATAATAAAAAAATTAAATATAAAATATTTATATATTTAAATAAAAAGTTTAAAATATTTAAATAAAAAAGATAATACATTTACATAATATTAGTTATTAAAATTAAAGATATATTTAAATATAAAATAATTATTAAAAAAAAAATAATTATTAAAAAAAAATAATTATTAATAATAAAATAATTATTAAAACTAAAATAATTATTAAAAATAAAAATATTATAAATAATATAATAATTATTTATATAAAAATAGTTAATTGTAAAATAATAATTATACATAAAAAAATAATAATTTTTAAAAAAATGGCTTTTCCATAAAAAATAATAATTTTTAAAAAAATGATTTTTTTATAAAAAATAATAATCTTCGAAAAAATGGTTTTCCGATAAAGAATAATTACGTATACTACTATAATATTACCTATTTTAACGTTTGTTATGGCTAATACAATAATTTATATAAGGAATTATTTTGAACAACCACCCATTGCTGCTATGGTAGCCAATTACTATGTCTAAATCAACCTCCTTCCATCCTCCTCCATCCGCCACATTAGTAGTAGATCGACTATCACAAACGAGAACAGACATAATTCAGATCGTGAAGGTTGCAACTTGCGAATGCCTGAAAAATAATCCTAAAGCCGCTATCATATCTTTCGGCACATCTCTAATTAAAATCAACCCGGCCCGAAATATTCTCCAACACAATCTTAGAAGCGGTACGGTATAATCTGGGCAACACCTCAACACATAAATTCAGGTATCAACCTAATAAACTCTACGCTCCTATGATATCCAGGCGGATTTCGCTGGTACGACATATTTCCAAATCCCTCATTGTCTAGGGAGTGCTCTAATACCGGCCGTTCAATTAACAGCCGCATTCTGCCGCTTGTCTCTAGCGGCCATAACCTACGGGATAGAGGACTAGATATTTACGATATGCTACCTACTTAACCCTTACCATTTAATTTACATACGCCGTAAGGGTCTAACTAATATACCACAGGAGATGCAAATAGATCTAATCCTGTCCAACCTCGCAGATTGGGACTAAAGCTAGAAGAGTTGTGTTACAATCAGATGAGATCAACTCCCCACCCTTGCGCTATCTAGGTAACTCATGGCTGCAAAACACGTCTTCTGACAATAAAATATTAATTTAGGTATCTTTGAAATGCGAACTTCCAATTCTAGTCGTACCCCTAATTTGAACGAGGGTCGCCATTTGAAATTTTAGAGGATACTCCGGGAACACGCATTCAACAATCGGCAGTTAAAGAAAAGCTACGCCACTTTCCATCATATTCTGCAGTTAATCTGTGATATTGTTACACGACATTTTGCTTGTTTTCCTTTCAGACGACTAACTGGCCTGGCCTGTCCGCAGCGTCATCAAGTCTCGTGGCCTATCGGTTTACTTGTGGCTTATGCCAATACTACCACCCGAATGTTCCACAATACGTCTTTTCCGAAGACTAGCATTGGCAAGAGGAGAAAATGCTTCTATCACCATGCTTTATTAAGCGCCTCCACTCCCGGCACGCTCAAAATTGTGATGGTCGATCTATGTTGGAATCAGTAGTCATGCAACCTCATTCGGCAACCTGATCGGGCCTCAAAGCAGCATTGCACATGCGCTTGATAGAGTATCTTTAGTTCATATACATTTCAGCTATACCTGTAGTTCCCCTATTCGTGCCCAAACTCGGATCGAGAAAATCCCGTAGATAAACATCTATTTCGCTCAATGCAGCAGTTGTTCGTCGAGATCGGGTCCACGGATGCCCAGTAAAATTACGGCACAAGCTGGAAAGCTTGACTATGCGTTGGGCAATGTTACAATCGCGGTAGACCGGGGCGGCAAACCCTCCATCACGGATGCTCCGGCTTTCCTAAATAGGAAGCGAGAATGAGCAATATACGCAACACCTATGGAGCAAAAACTAACTCCAACAGCCGCATCCTACTACAATACCTTCACAACTTGGAGAGTGTTTACCCCCGGAAGGAATTGAGCGCCCTATCGGGGAGCCTATCGGGGGTTGAATCAAATGAATATTTAGCAATCCGTAAGAAATTCTGGTTCGTTGAGTATAGTAGTATTGACCACCCTCAAACTAGATCAAACAAAATATTCAAGAATGCCAAGTAGCAATTATTACTTTTCAGGTCCCATGAGGTTTAATTCTATATTTAGAGACGTACAATATCACGTATCTAGGTCCGGGTGACTATCGGACCACTGGAACCTGACATCATAGAAAGACAATCATGATATGAGGCTTTTATGGAACCTATATTTTCATGGTGGTTTACATGTGAATGTTACGAGGTAAAGCAAGAAGCATGGAAGCAACTTCGATATCCCGCAATGGACTTCGAACCTAACCAGGGAAGCTTTAGCTAAACATTAGGTATTGAAAATATTCTTTGTTCTGGGTGTCTCATCCAGAATCCTGACAGTGATAACGAACAGGGATGATTCAATGCGGCTCTTATGGTAATACAAACTAATAGTGACGACAGCTGCTTGTCGACCATAACATCGTATATAGTTGCGACGAAAAATGGGTGGCGGAAGGAGTTTAATAGGACACGCTTCCGGTCACAGTGGAAGCTAAAGAATCTGAGCTGGATCATGACTGATTCTAATCTCCAATTAACCCTCGGGCTTGAATGACTTCCCCCGCTACCCAAGCTACGATTATAACGCAATGACGTGAATTGCATCAAGGCGTGAAGGTTCTATTTTTATATTGTCTCTTTTCAAGGTAGAATAGTAGGTTCCGCAGAACACCTCCACCGCTTACTTCCCTATTAGTGTCAGTGATTCTCACCAGTGTGAATTGCTAAATAAGCAACGCACATTATGGAAGTTACCCAACATCTTAAAAGATAAGTGAACAAGGATGCATTACTAGATACTTGGAGTATTCATATGATAATGGCCATTGTCATAAAAACCTTTGTTTTAGCGATAAAATTTATGGCATATGAGCTGCCTGTGCGGCCTGATAACCAAGCAAGCCCCCCTATGAGCTAAGGGAGAAGCCCTTTTTATATTCTTAGGTATTGTATTATCAAAGAGCTATTAAGTACTTTAATATTAAAAAGTAAGATATCCTTGCCCCTTTTCTGACATGAGCTGCTGGTACGTATATCAATCATTTCCGTGTATACATAACCCTACATATAGGTTGGTAAAATAACAACAAGGGTCCTTATTAAATTAAAGCTTCGACTAATTGTATGTGCCTAGCTACCCAGGTACCTAAGGCAGTTTGTACCTAATGCTATCTAAGTGGTGATGGTTACCTCCTATACTTAGGTACGCTTACATCTTAGTATTTGATACCCCTCCTACGCCCTACTCCTATATGTATAAGTAAGTCCTTTCTTCATATAATATTTGTACTGCGAAACGTTCCATACATCCCCTTCATTGTTGAGGTTTTCCGTGACATAGTAGTAGGCGTAGAGTATGCTAGGTATTTTACACACGGTCTGAGCGCTCAATCAATCTTTCGATACGATCAATATACGAGTGTAGCCAACGTAGATCTCTCATCTTCCTTCCTAGCTCTATCGAATTGTTTATACTCCTACTGCTTTCCAAATATTCGAACACTCTGCTCGGGTCCTGTCCATTTCCTATGTCCCGGGATACTCTGGGAGAGTTCTCTTCGAGAAGAGCGGTCGAATATCCAGGTTCTGAAAAAAAGACGGGATGGAGTAATCTCCAACAGGAAGCGTGTTGGGGATCTGAGAAGGTATGGTATTGGGCTTCATGGGATAATCGATGAATGGCCTTAGCACCCAGTTCATTCTATTGGCTAGATGACGGATTAATCTAACTAGAATCACAATTTGTGCAGTTGAAGGTAGCGACCAGTCATAAGTATCGTTAGGACCGAATGTTGTGGCTGGAAATGGTAAGCTTTGGTGAGTCCAACTATTTGGTTGTCTATGCCCATCACTTTGTGGTGTATTCTTGAGATGTTCCGTGTTAGACCGTGTGACATTGGTATGGATATCCGTCGACAGTAAGTGACGATAGATTGAAGAGCATGTAGTTTCAAAGATACTCGTCAACCTGTGGTGGAAGGCGAGCATCATTAGTAGCACACCACTGTCTGGTTGTAAGCTTGTGTCGATCGAGGATTTGTTGCTTCTACAATTTATTGGGCTTGAGGGATCTAGCTCGCTCAGTAGCGAGTAACTAGAATGAGAAGTAAACATGTAATTAAACAAGGATCGATCGAGCTGATATTCCGAAACTTGACGATAAATTGCTATGAAGTTTCCCGTAGCCTCAAATATACCGTTGAAACTTGGTGAAGATATCGAAAGCTGCGTCGTTGCTAGGTCCCGCTCGACTTCTCTTGAAGACTGTAAGACTGGTAGATTGAGTTGGGCTAGATCTTGAATCTGTGCGTCAATGGAATTTGAACTTGTGGACTTGTTCTCCTTAACTTCGTTGTGGGTTGCTGGAAGGGTTGAAGGTGAGGAGACTGGTTCGAAAGAACCAATTAAATGTACATCTAAGCCCAAAGCTAGATCTGGGGGTCGAAAAGTTGACAGGCCTATATTGTCTATATTGTCGAATTGAAAGTGTGAGAATGGGTCTCCCGTATCAATCGTAATCCTAGGTTCACTATAAGAGTCGGTCTCGCTCAGTGTGAAAGGAGTCTGCTCCATATTTGTGGAACCCAAGCATCCGTTAATTCTTCTAACTGCTAAGCTTTCGGCGCTTTGAAAGGTATCTGTATAGTTCTCGGCGGATGTGATACCGGTGTCTGCCGAGTCTTGTAAAACGGCACGCGACATTCTTTTTAGGGCTAACTGTGCCGCTGATGGACGACCCGGTCTCTGTGGAGCTATAATTACACATAAATTAGACACCATTTATGCGCAGACCATAATAATTTCTTCAAAGCAATGGTAATGAGCAACCATTCCTTAAACCTACCACTATAGATACAAACAGTCCCTAATTTTTGGCAGCGAATGCACGTAGGAGGCCTGCTCTGAGAAACATTCGGTTGCCGCAGACATCTGACCTCCTTTTCATGACATCGATCGCAAGACTGTCGGAGTGATGGGTAAGCCCCTGAATGGGGGTTGGAAGTAAACTGACATATTATAGACATGTGGAAACTATAGAAATTAGTTGTTTAGTATTGATATTCCCTGTTTCGGATGGAAGTTATTCGGCGAAATATTTATTGTAAAATGAAAACTGAAACTTAAGTAGTAATTATACGAATAAGGATACCGGGAAGGGACGGATCTTACATCGATCGATGATGGACTAAGCACCCTCATATGTGTTGCACAAGGGGTAAATCTTATAAACGCTTACCAACAATCCCTCGCGGTGTAGGTCCTGGAGTCTAAAGTGGTATAATTGGTGCTGACGCTTCAAACCTTTAACAACAATATTACCAACATCGATTTGTACGCTGCCTTTGAACATAGTATTCAGCTCGCTATCAAAGGAACAATTATGTAACTCATATTGTAGTTATGGTTATGATTCCCCGTAACCAGTAACTCTTAACCTTCGCTTTAGGTTGGAGGCTGAGAAGACTAATCAATCATTCGAAGACTACGTTTCCCGGAAGATGTCAGAAGTGGAGCCTCCGGCGTTGTCCCGGTCGGCACCGGAGTACCCCGACACCGGAAACCTACCACCGGAATTCTGATTACTTACATTTAATAAATGTCACTTATGCTTATAATAAAATCTCACATCTCAGAACAGAGCTTTAAATAATGCCATTATATTTCAATTAATCTTAACGGTATTAAAATTTAAAGATATCATTTAACTATTAGATGAATGGCGTAAAAAGTAGTGCGAGAAGAAAATTTAAAAGAGATAAAAAAAAAGATGGAAAGAACTGACCATATTTGCAAAAGTGCAAAAATAGAAAGAAGACAAGTACCGCAGATGGATAGCAAAAAGTAAATATTCAAGTCGCTTTACCGGGCATCTTACACGATAAGAACCGGAACTAAAGGGTTTGGCCGGGGATTGAACCCGGGACCTCTCGCATGCACTGTTCAGGGTGGACCCTAAGCGAGAATCATACCACTAGACCACCAAACCAGAGACGTCTATAGGACTTCTTGAGTGAAGGTCTAGGCCTTCAAGTCCATCTATATTTCTGGCGACGAACCTTATCAGTTTGAATCAAGCCTGTGGCTGTAGGATATCTCGCGCTTGGATTACCTATATCTACACATACCTAGGATATAAGCAATCTTAAGGGTGTACACAGGCATTAGAAAGCACATTGTAAGGTTGTAGGTCACTTTGGCATGGTTATTGTTATTTGGTTGAGTAAAGAGATCAGAGGTATTTGATTTAAGAATATACTCAGTTTAGTGACGCCCGTACGCCATTACATTATGTGACATTAACGGAAACTGAGCTTTTGAACACGAGTCAGGATGTAATACTACCAAGAGGAATCGTATTCGATATATCAAAGTGGAAGCTTGGTATACTATATTACGGCAAGGACTGGATAACATCTTCAAATTAAACATTATGTTCGGTCTGATCAATTACTCTCTTGTAAAACTACTCCCGTTCATACTCATAAACACTCTCTAACGCTAGAGAAATATAACAAAAATCAGTCGGCTATCAATTTTTTTTCTTTACGTACCTACAGTAGTACTCAGTACTCTTCGGACTACCCGATTTTTCTAGCCCTATCCAATGGGTAAGATGGTGGGCTTCCATAGCTCCACCGCACAACCACTAGAGATTTCCTAGCGTCTAAAGTCTCCTCTACAATTTTGCCATTGGCTATGGTGATCTTCTAAGACCCGAATGTGTACATGACTAACCTGGGCCCTTAATTCCTAAAATGTAAAGCTGTTTTTATAACTAGTTAAACCAAATACTTTTCATCAATTCGTCTACTCCGGTGGATCAATGCCTACTTTTAGGCAAAATAGGCAAGATGGCCGAGTTGGTTATGGCGTGAGGTTAAGGTCACCTTAATTCCTACATCCTCATGGAGCAATCCGCGTGGGTTCAAGTCCCACTCTTGTCACATATTTCTTTTTTGTTCTGTGCAGCACAAATCCATTCTTTGCCGGAGGGAAGAAACGACATATATTTTGCGAATTTGTAACGGATGGGGATAGATAGTTGATTGATACAAGCTCATGATTGAGTACCTTATATATAGAGTATATGGTAACCGCCATGACAGGAAAGGGGTAAGGGGTAGTGATTTATCTCGGAACATATGGGCTGGTTCCCGTAGCTTTACCTAATCTTTAATTAAAGGTTAAAGTCATTAGGTTAATGGCAATGACAAGACTGACTGTATGATAATTTTAAATGGGAGCTGGAAAATGTAGTTTATTTAAATATACTGACTGAACAGGTGTGAAATGCACAGGTTAACTAGGTAGTCTATATCGTTTTACTTCCCACTAGAATAAGCATGTACTCTGTTCTATAGTCCAGAATCCTAAATCTAAGGAATCCGGGTCTGAAAGAACGAGCGTAGGAGGTCGGTACTTATGTCTAACAGCCCCTCGCAGGGCGTTATCCACAGACCTTACCTCTTATGTTTTGGTCTCGCGTCTTGTTGTGGTCTTCATGCTATGGTGGGGTCTCTTGTGAGAGACACCAAGCAAGAAGACGTATCGTATCTGAACGCTGAAATGGAATTTCACAATTGCATGTTGCTGGATATGACATTTCACCTTGTAGTTAGTTGACTACCGTCGAGTCGGAACAGACCAGACCATAAATGTCGGGACTATATACAATCCGTCTAATTTGTAAGAGATGGG
This sequence comes from Daldinia loculata, assembly GCF_022478755.1. Classification (NCBI taxonomy): domain Eukaryota; kingdom Fungi; phylum Ascomycota; class Sordariomycetes; order Xylariales; family Hypoxylaceae; genus Daldinia; species Daldinia loculata. Next base: position 109,557 of record NW_026054872.1, on the reverse strand, counting down.
TATATGCACAGATATTGTACAGGCAATTGTTACATCTATCGTCTATCGTCTGTCGTTGTCTTCACTCGTTACTCAGTACTGTCCACGTTAATCTCGTTCACCTTCCAGGTGTCATCCACCCAATCTTGTTTCTTTCCAAGGAAAGCGACCCTTTCCTTCCCATTTGCTAGAGCGTCAACGATGTACTTCTGAGCAGCCTCGCGGACTTGGTCCTTTGAAACGTCCAAAAGTTGTTCACGCCTCTTCTGCTGCATTTCATCTGTGACACCAGACATGAATCGGAGCATACCCTCCGCACTCACTGACCTGGGTGCATCGACACTCTGGAAAACCGATATCTTGGCCTCTTCAAGGTCTCGGTCGGACCATTCCTTATCGACCGCCCATCGGCCAGCATTTTTCATAATGGAAAGAGTATTCTGCGGGTTTGGATCTCGGTATGAGTAGAACCCGAATATTCCTTCAAGTCCCTTCATGTAAGCACCGCCTCCATATGCGCCACCCTTTTCACGAATTTCGTGATGAAGGTGTTTATGAGTGAGAAGTTGAGCTAGGATTTGAAGTGGTGCGCCTTGTGGTGATGTATAGGAGGTAGTTGGGAGTGCGAGAGAACCATAGTAGACTTGGTAAGGAAGTGGGAAGAATGCTTTGATATCTCTCGCAAATGACTGCTTTCCAGCAGCGGGAAATTGGACAGGATCAGTTGATCGAGATGCCAGGAATTGGGATAAGGCGGTAGAGTTGGCTTGAACACTATCAGAGCCACATGTTAACGCTGTGCGAATGTCGGTACCCGCTAATGCGTATTTCTGTATCTGTTTAAGTTTTTCGATTATGTCTTCGAATTGATCAGACTCCGGTCGTCCAGCCAGCGACGTTATGAGTTTAACCTGTGATAAGCCGCTTACTTGCTCGGCCAAGTAGCCTTCGCGTGTTAAACCCGACTCGGCGTACCTTCGAGCATAGGAATGCCCGGAGGAGGCAATGTCGTTCACAACACCATCAGCTGCGGCTTCGAGTAGTTGCCTTATCCGAAGGGCTGCCTCTGGACTGTCAAAATTGGTCTCCGAGATGAGCTTACGGAGTAGGTTAAACATTTCGGGTACGTTACGATCAAGAGCCGTGCCCCGTAATAGAAGGCCCTCGGAAGCCTGGCGGAAATCGGTTGGTGATGCGGTCGACAAATAGCTAACAGATATACCGCCCGTCTTAAGCTTGATTTGATCCTCGAGCTGCTCCATGGTCATGTCCTTCGTTCCCAGCCGCATGATAGAGTCTGTAAACAATGGAATGAGGGATCGGAGCTCATCTGGTAAATTTTCGAATGTATTGATAGCTCGGAAGTAAGTGAGTCCATTTGTAGGAGCTTCGTGCCACTGAATAGTAGTGCCGTGTGCCGCTTCATCCCTTACTATTACAGGCTCCTTCTGTCTTGGGATATCTTTAACGTGAACGGTCGGTAGGCAACTTAAATCTTCGGTGTTTGACTTGTTTTGTTCAACAAGTAGATCCAGTTCTCTCTGCTCGAAGAATTTTCGAGCTTCTTGTTCCCCACCGGCTTGTTGAGTAGCTTCGGAAATCTTAGCCAGCAGCCTGTCCTCTTCCTCCTTCGCAATCTCCGCGCCGTACGTTTCCGAAGGGGCCATTGTGAAGGTAAGAGTATTGTCGTTGAGGAGATATTTATCCATTAGCCCTTCTAGATAGCCTCCTTCAGTAAGCTTCGCTTCAAATGCCGCAACTGTATCGTTCCATGCTAAGGAATCGAAGGGATCGGTTCCAGAAAACCACTTCCCCTTCAGACGATGTAACACCGAAAGTCCAAAATTGGCGGTCTTATGTTTAAGACTCAATTCGAGCTGATGGAGATATCCTTCTATCTTCGTTCTCTCAAAGCCTTTGTCACGAACTTCGCGTAGTATATTTTGAATCTCGCCCTTAATCTTCTCGACATTAGGTTGCTCGACTCCGCTTAAACCGATAGAGAAGATTCCCGTAGCTGCTGATCCGTCATAGCCGGAATTTGGACTCCAATCCGTACCCAGCCCGCTCTCGATGAGCCCCCTGTAGAGCGGAGATCCATATCCATCCATTAACAGGGACGAGAGTAGAGATACAGAAAAAGACTCCAACACGTCGCTGGTACTACCAGTGACCCACGACACTGACGTCTTATACTGTTTTTCCGGATCGGCAAGAGGATCTACCGGCCCGAATACCGTCACGGTACGCGGCCCATCACTAAGGTCGATTGGCTTTTTATGTTCTATATCTGCCTGTATCTTCTCAAATGCCTTCATTTGGGCGTCAATTTCCTTGAGATGGTCGGCCAATGGCATATCGCCGTAAGTTATAAGCTTTGCATTACTGGGATGGTAATGCTCAGCATGGAACTTACGTAGCTGCTCGTACGTCAGATCGGTAATCTTTTGCGGATCGCCTCCAGAGTTGTTGATAGATGGGAAAATGTGGTCTTGAAAGCGAATGTAAAAGAGGTAGCCTGCGTCCGACATTTGACCCTTCATCTCATTGTAGACGACACCTTTGAAGACCAACTTGCTATCCTCGGCATCTTTTTCTCCATCCTTCTCCGCAACTCTGGGGTTTTCTGGTCCAATGCGCCAACCTTCCTGAGTAAAATCCGTCTCCTTTAACAGGGGGTGGAGGGTCGAGTCGAGATAAACCGACATCAGATTCTGAAAATCTTGGGCGTTGGTCGTAGCGAACGGATAGTAGGTGTGATCGGAAGCGGTGAAAGCATTCATAAAATTGGACAGGGTTCGCGGCAGCATCTTAAAGAAGGGATCTCGTATAGGATACTTTTGGCTACCGCATAATGTGGTGTGCTCAAGGATATGAGGAACACCCGTGTCATCCGGGGGGTTCGTCTTGAAGCCGATTGAGAATACATTGTTACTATCTTCGCGAGCGATGTGTAGATAGTCCGCGCCGGTCTTATCGTGTCGTAAATGCAGTGCAGTTAGCTCTAGTTCTGGTACGTGCTTTGTCCTTAACAAAGTGAAGCCATGGAGTTTCTCGCCAGGCTTCGGGTACTGGGACAGGTCTGTTATAGCTTTCCTAGCTGCACCTTTCACCACGTTACGCAACATCTTATTGATGATTAAAGGAACCAGCCGCAATCATATCAAAGAGATGAAATGATAAGGAAAGAAGAGGTAATAGAAGTAACCTGTATAATGAACCGTAATTACAGGGATTTAAACAGCCGGTGTCCAGGGCGGCATATTTTGATGGTTGAAGGAGAGAAGGTTAAAGATACGAGCGGTATGTATTCTAGAAAATTTCCAAGGGCAAATGATACTACGGGTTATGCTAGATGACGCATATGTCGGGCTAACCCCTGCCTAACAGGCTGGATATTGGAATACCGAGGTATGGTTCACGTTGACAACCACTTAATCGCATTAGCTAAAAAGCAATTGGACGGATCGTAACGCAATAGTGTTTAAGCGTATATAAAGTGCAATTAAGTAAACTTTAACCCCACATAAAACCGCTGCTCCGGATCTGCTAGTGTCAAATTCAATTTTTCTAGGCCATTTTTATTCGTATATTGTGTAGTGCTTGGGATATTGCAGTGTGTGGTAGTTGTAACTTGGCACCTAAGAGATTACCTAAGTCCGATTTGGTCGCATGTGCAGTTGCAAGGCGGCAACCCGGAGTTCTCTCGTACTTGCTTGTTGATTAAGTAACCAACACTAAAACGCCGCGCTTCATCTCAAACCCTCAAAAGTCTGCATTCATTGTAGAACTACGCTTCCAACATCCACATAGCCCGGTTAACCAAAGCTAAAGAGCTGACACCTGTTTCTCTTATCGGCCCAATAATATCCTTTCAGCTATATAAGTTCATTGCCTTAAAAACCATCCCAATGTCTTCTAGCAATCCAGTACGGTAAGTTCACACTGAATCATCATTACCTTCTGCTATGTCATAAGTCTCTTCGGAATACTAACACCGCACTCTCTCGTAGAATAGTTGTATACATTTAGGAAAATATGGCGACAACGAACCATCGTGCCGCATCCGCCACGCCAGCCCCTCTTGCATCCGTACTTAATACGAATGGAATCGCTCATTCTCATACACCACATGACGACTCATTACCAAATAGCCACCATGTTCATGTTCAAGAGCCCCGACCTGCCCCAACCCCGACGCCCGCCATGGCTTCAAATGCCGCGAAAAAGGGAAAGGGGAAAAAGACCCTCGACTCGAATGAGGCATCGAAACTTGTTGCCGCAAGAATTTCCCAGTTGGAGGTTGATACAGCCGCAGAGAAGGAGCAAGAGGCGGAAATTGGTAGGTTCTTTTTCATTTCAGACGCTATGATGACTACAGAAGGGCTGGAACGTGGCGAGACCTTTGAATTCGAACTGCGAGACTACACAACTGCCGCGAAATGTTCACCAATTCGAGATAGCGTGACCGGGGCTAGAGGGATAAAGGTGAAGCATCAAACACGATAGCGCGCTCTAGCAATGCCGGACGAATCGGAAGAGACATACCGGTGCTTTGCGATGTTATAGGTCTACAGGAAACCATCTTCCATCAGAGTAGCATATGCCATAAACCCAACAGTCAAGCCGCCGCGCGTTTCGAGGTGATATCTATGGTTTTCGATATGCAGTCCGACTCGGTTGTACGAATGCTGCTACACAACGCTAGACTAGCATGCGCTGGGAAATTCTCTGTTCGCTGGATCTGATTTCGCCAGCTTTATTTATGATGTCAGAACCTTGCTAATATTGCTTTATAATAGATCGGGAAGTACGTAGGGCGAATCGCGAGCTTAGCAACCAAATGAACAAGATGGACGATATGGACAAAATAGAACTCTTAACAAAGCGATCATCAGAACTCTTTGCGAACTTAAAACGCCTCGAGCGCGAGAACATTAGGAATAAAAAACGCGCCGATCTATTACAAAAGGAAAAAGATGCCAGCCGTACGGACCTGAGCAAGCAAATTAGCTTGAAGGAGAAGTTAGAAAAGCTGTGTCGCGAACTGCAAAAAGAAAATAACAAGCTTAAGGTACATTGAGTCCTACTGGAAATTTTGCGGAATTCGCGCTGACGGGAATGGCTGGTAGAATGAGCACCGTGCTCTGAATGATACCCACGATCGCCTCAAAGCCTCGTCTGACGAGCGCTTAAAGAAAGTACTTGACACTTTGGAAGGTTATCAAGAAGAGAAAGACAACCCGCGGAAGCAGGTTGTGTATATGAAAGCCGAAGAATTGTGCGCCATTCCTCCACCCCTAACGTCCATCTACACGGGCACGCTTTGTATTAACACTGAAGGTGTAGGTTCAAGGGAAGATTCAAATCTCTCATCGATCAATACGAATTACGGGAACTACACTATCATTCTTCAATGCGAACTAAGGAGATCGAGGTCCAATGGAACATGGCTCGTTACGAGCAACAGAAGAAAACGGCGGAAGCAGAAGCCAACCGTGCGCGACAGCTGAATAGCCAAGTGCTTACGTTCTCCAAGACCGAAACTGAGTTAAGAAACCAGTTGAACGTTTACGTTGAGAAGTTTAAGCAGGTATGCGCCCTGTGCCCCTCACTAGCCCGCCGTGCGAAGGCATTAACAAATGAGGAGGTCGAGGACACGCTCAATAATAGTAACGACCTGTTCTTAACTTTTCGCAAGGAGATGGAGGATATGTCCAAAAAGACGAAGAAGCTAGAGAAGGAGAACGAGGCCTACAAAAGGAAAGAGGGCGCCCTAAATCAGAACATCTTTAAGATGGCCGAGGAGCGTAATAGGCACCTGAAGGACCTCGAGGATATCAGGAAGAAGAACGATAAACTGACGAGCATCATCAACCAGATGCAACAGCAAGGCCGCGGTATACCTCAGGGCATGCAAGGTACGGTAGAAAGCTGTTATGCCGAAGGGGTAGAAGGCGACGAAGAAGGAGAGCTGGACGAGGGCGATGATGAAAGCGAATACGAATACGAGGACGGCGACGAGGAGGTTAGTGATGAGGGAGAGTTCGACGACGACACAGAGGAGGAACTTCCGCACGCACCCGGTGCTTACGGCCCCGAGCGCCCGCCCGCTATGAATGGTCATCGCTAGGAGGACGACACAGTAGGGCGGCATGCAGTGGAATTGCCTCAACCTGTCCACGATCTGTGCCGCTGGTTTTCTGACTTGCGGACCCAATTCTTTCAGAGCGAGAAACCTCCCGCCGAGTAAGCATCAGAGGGGCCTCCTACGATTCCACGATTCCGCAATGTCTCTTCCGCGGAACACTCGAGCACTCGAAATCAACTAGACTTCGTAGGCTAGACTTCGTAGGACCGTTCGCTTTTGGAGGACTACTGCTGGGCTTCCCCCTTTTTCGCAGAACAGACGCCCGAGTCGTCAAGGTATTGGTCTATGTAGGCAGCAAGAGCAGCTGAGGCTTGGTTGTCATCGGAGCGAGTATCCTTCCTTGCTAGCGATAACATTGTAGCAATAAATGCGAATTGATACTTCCCTCGGAAAGCGTACAAATAGGTACATAGTTCACAAGTGTGTAAAGTTGCCAATTATTGCATTATTCAGGCCAGTTTTTATTTTATTTCCCGTAAGTCAATTTATTCAACCTAGTTGCCATTGCCGTGGATTTCCGTGGGTATCTCTATGAACATGTCCCTCTACCTAGACGCCGACGCCGACGCCGATGCCGATGCTAATCCGGACGCTTGCGGCTGGCCGTATCTACCACGGATCTTAGCCGGCCCTAACTCACGCCTGATCTCGTCGAGTTCAGCAGTGCCGCTCTTCCACTTGCCCTTCTTTATCTGCTTCTTTCCACGCATCGAGTAGCCTCCCAGGAAATCATCTAGGATGTTATCAAAATCACCCCGCACAGATCCCGTCACGCTAGACGCCGTCGAGATCTGAGACATGGAGGCCCCGCCATCTTCGTCATCTTCATCGAAATCATCCTCATTGTACTGCTCCTCGATCTTGTCGAAGCGAGCGTCGAGGATACCAAGTTGTTCAGTGCGGAATAGCGACGACGATGTCATCGAGTAGCCCGACTGACTTGTAAGCGCGCCCTTGCGCTTCTTCCGTCGGCCGCCGTTGGTGGTGGTTGTCATGAGGGAGGATTGCACCTCTGACTGTGATGGTGCGACTGCGAAGGATACCTTTGCGCCGGGCTTGCCTTGGTCCTTTTTGAACTTCTTGAAGTCCTCTAGCCAGTCCTCATTCTTAACCGCCTCTCCGTCCTGATCATTTACAGTGGGAACTAGATTGGGCACTTCGGAGCGGTCTTTATACTCCTTAGTCGGCTTGGCGGTGTCGTCCGATTCCCAACCATCGTCTTCGTCAAAGTGTGCATCAAATTCGACGTCTTCCAGTTCCTGGCCATCCTTTGCTAGCTGTGCGAAAATATCTTCGTCGTCATCAACGTACGCCTCGTCCTCAAGCGCCTCTAGTACCTCGCGCAGTCGGGGGTCCATGTCCGGCTGGAACCCACCGATGGCATCGGGGATATCTTGTTGCGCCTGGTATGTTATATGCTGCAGATTCTTAGATGGCAAGAAATCATCACCGAAAAGATCATCGCGCTTGCGCTCCTCATCCGCGACGTCCAGTTTTCTCAGCGCATCCTCCAAGCTCTGCTTCTGTTTTCCCTTGCCCTTGTTTTTAGGTCCATTGTCTGCTTCGATGAAGACAACCTCCCCACCGCCGGCAGAATCTAGGTCGCGTAGATGTTGCATATAGTCATACTCGGTATCGTCGAAGAAAACGCCATGGCTGGCGGCCTCACCCTCGTTGGCACGGATGTGTTCGGCGTCAGATCCCAGCTCAGATGCAAGGTCATCGAGCTTCCTCACCTTGGAAGCATTAGGAAGAGGTGTAGGGTTCAGCACCATAGACGGCGCATCAGCGTCGTGGATCAGCGGGTCATTCTGTGGACGATGAACCAGTGTGAAGTGCTGGGCCGTCTTCTTATCGCTGGTTAAGATATTAGCAGTTCATCGCTAACCGAATGATCGCTTTATCAATTTACGTACATCCACTTGCCTTTGGGCATTTTCGCTATCTTTCTCTTTTGTTTCTTGACTCTTTCTGGGTCTTTGTTTATAAGTAATATGCAAGCAAATCTCTCAGTTTTGGTTTAGCACAAGTAGAAGTAGAGGATGAGTGGTTCTAGGTAGGTAGGTACTTTGTAAATGGCAGAATGGATACTTCAGGGTTCGGCCTAGAATTAAAAAAGTTTTGGTGGGGTAAATTATTATCGCGGGGCTTATCGTACTTAGAGTGACGCAGAAAATAATTGCCCCTCGATTATTCAGCGATTAGACTTTACAAAACTGCCTGGAAGCGACAACCTTAACCTCAACTTATGAGGACTGAGTTTCGGGAAAAGGTAAATCTTATATTATTGCATTTTGCATAACTCTACAACATCATATACCAACAAATTGCCCAACATGGTGCATGCAAAGTCCAAGACCTCGGTCGGGTTGGGCAATACGCTCATGAACGATCGTTTTGGGAAGGGTAAAGGATCCGATCGCAAAAAGGGTTCAGCAGTCACGAGAATCAACCACGCAACTGGTGAAGAGGTATGAACACTATTTCTCTATATCAGGACAGTCGCTTACCAATTTACTACCATAGTATATCACAAATGACAGAAAAGAAGCAGCATGGGTGAAGATGCGCTCCGTAACGCAGCAAGGTGCTCTAGACGAGTTCCTTGCGACGGCCGAGCTTGCCGGTACCGACTTCACCGCTGAGAAGATGAACAACGTCAAGATCATACATACAGATCAGAGGAATCCATATCTCTTGTCGGCAACCGAGGAACGAAATGTCATAGGGAAGCACGCTCAACATAGAGGAAGATTAACGGTGCCTAGACGACCAAAGTGGGACTCTTCAACTACCGCCGATGAGCTTGATCATCTCGAAAGAGAAAGTTTCCTCAACTGGAGAAGGGGTTTGGCAGAACTGCAGGAGCATAACGACTTACTCATGACCCCATTTGAGCGTAATCTAGAAGTTTGGAGGCAATTATGGCGTGTCATCGAGAGATCAGACCTGGTCGTTCAGATTGTCGATGCACGAAATCCGCTGATGTTTTGGTCCGAAGATCTTGAATCATACGTGGAAGATATCGACCCAGCCAAGAAAAACCTGTTGCTGGTCAACAAGGCAGACATGATGACGACAAATCAACGGAAAGCATGGGCGAAATATTTCAAAGAGAAGAAGATAGCCTATCGCTTCTTCTCCGCTAGCTTGGCAAAGCAATTAAACGATGAGCGCGATCTAGAGGACGAACCGGAAGAGCCTCTCAACGGCGAAAACTCGAATCCAAAAACTATTCGCAGATCTAACCAGGATGCCGATTCGGAAGATGAGAGTGACGAAGAGGGCGTAGATTCGGGAGTGTCACCCAGTCAAGATGCCGATGATGATACCAGGATATTGACAGTTGAGGAGCTGGAAGACATATTTCTTCGGCATGCACACGATCCCGATGGTATGTACTTCAGTTACTATACTACCTTGATTATAAAGCTTACAGACAAGCAGATCCGGAGAAGAAGCTGCAGATAGGTCTAGTTGGGTATCCGAACGTCGGAAAGTCGTCAACCATCAACGCCCTCATTGGCGCCAAGAAAGTATCCGTCTCCGCAACGCCTGGTAAGACAAAGCACTTTCAAACCATTCACCTAAGCGACAAGGTCATCCTCTGCGATTGTCCTGGTCTTGTGTTTCCCAATTTCGCCACCACAAAAGCCGATCTCGTCTGCAATGGTGTCTTGCCGATTGATCAATTACGAGAATTCACGGGTCCCGCTGCACTCGTCGCACACAGGATCCCACAGCCATTTTTGGAAGCTATCTATGGCATTCACATCAGGACTCGGCCGTCAGAAGAGGGAGGGACGGGAATTCCCACCGCCAGCGAGCTTCTGTCGGCATATGCCAAAGCACGAGGTTTCACAACCCAAGGTGTGGGACAGCCAGACGAATCAAGAGCTGCTAGGACTGTCCTCAAAGACTACGTTAACGGAAAGCTTCTGTACGTTGAGCCTCCTCCCGGTTGGGGTGACGGCATGGATTTCAACCGCGAGTTGTACGACTCAGAACACCTACCCGCAAAGCGCAAGGCAGCTTTAACCGCAGCCATGGGTGCACTAGACGTAGACGACGGTGAGTCGACAATTGATACGGAGATCTTAGCCCTACCAAAAGGCGCCAAGTCGGAGAAGCTTGATAAGGCGTTCTTCGCGCGCGATGCGGGAAGCGCGGGACACTTAAAGATGCCGTTCAGCCATAAATACACGGAACAAGGTAAAGCACAAGAACAAGGTCCGGCTAAGCAGCTTAGCGGACGAAAAGCCAGAGCGATGGTCGCACTAGAAACGGGAATAGACCCGCAGGACGTACAGATCGGCTCGAGTAAGAAGCACTTTAAGGGAGGTCAGAAGGGCAGAGGGAAGAAGTTTGATAACAAAATGTTGAATGAGGCTTAGATATCGATTCGATGGGTAGAGGATGAAAATCATAGATACGGCGGTATGGTGACATATGGTAACTGGAGCTAGCACCGTTAAGACGGGTGTAGCTAGAAATCATTATTGACATCAATGAAGTCAATTGGCCTTATAATTGATTCTCTCTAGTCAATCTGCCTTGTGGAGTCTTCCATATGGTCTGCGTAGGTAGGTATCATCAAGGTTACCTTGGCTAGGGCGGTTATGGCTATACAAGTCATACATAATTACTGTGACTCGTAATACCTTTTGAGTTACTAGGTTATACCTTGTCGAATCATACGTAAACTTCCGCCTTCTCTCGGTATGACGAGAGCTAGTAGAGAGTGGGCCATTCGGTTATGCCGTGGTAATAGCCTCAGTTTCTAATCCGGTCACCCGGTCTATGAAAATTCAATTCATTTATTACAAACTGATACGCACCGAAGTGGATTGTTGAGGCCCCATTACAGCATAGCTGAACTCTCGCCAAGATCAATATTGAAAAGATGGTACGTTTATGTGGACTTCTTAAAAAGCTTTAGTGTAGATTTGAGCATTAGTCAAGGTAGTTAATCTCTCTCGTACGGTTGAAATATATCGTATACGGCGGCTAGTATGTTAATAGCCAAGAGGGCTACCTTTAGCTGCTTAACATAAAACACCGAGGCTGTTTAGGTATTTGCCTTTAATATAGTGTTGAGATGCCTTGTTAGAAAGTACCAGGGAATATATAGTCTGGAGTTATACTCATCTGATCGACGCGTGTCAACTACATATGGAGACCATCGTCATCCCAGAATTTCATTCCATTCGTGTGTTTCAGGCTTTAGAAATTAGCAAGGGGCTACTGATGGTCGTTTTGGTGCCTTGCAACAATAATTTTCCAGACCCATACTACGTATTGAAGATAACGTGACATGGTTCACGATCCGCAAAACGGGATTTTTCCATCCCACTCTGACACGGTTTTTTTCAACCCACTTTACGTTGTGAACCCGAACCACCCCTCCGTTCGTAGGGCTCATGCACGACATTTCAGAGCTCGATTTCACCCCCGGCTCTCCTTGCGTCCGGAACCGCTCGCTTTTGATCTACGGGAGGGGTGTTCAGTACATAAGCAGCCAAGGTCACGATGCGGTCACGATGCACAAAGGCCTTGAAGCAATCTGTGCATCGTCAGCACCAGATCGTTTTACCATGCTCGACGACCCCACCGCAGAGTTCAGCCCTGCTGATTTTATCTCGATTTCGGAGCATCACAAACTTAGATCTAACACCTTATTTTGACCACACTGCATACAAGATCAGACCACCGCATGGAAACATGTTGGTGCAACATAGTTCGAAAGGATTGTTCTAGTTTTAGCATCCCAACGCTACCGGTAAGCATTGGAAACAACAAGGTTCAACCTACCCTTGAGTAAAGCTTCTGCGATGGTGTCCATGGTTATTGTAAATGCGATGGTATCTCCAGAGCAGAGAACGTAAATATCATATCTAGTTCCCTATATCCAAATGAGCAATTATCATTTTCTCGCAGTAGGGCATCGAGGCCCGAGAGGAAAGGAGAAAAGAATAAAAGAAACACCAAAATCGTCGAGACTGCACAGTTCCCTTTCGCAAAAAGGAGCTTCGTAAAAAAAGAAAAAGAAAATGCCCGTAGAAACAACCATCTCGACACCCCTCCCCGCCGGCGTGCAGCCCAGCGTCGTCGTCGCACAGCTGCACAACCACGAGATCTACATCCGAACCACCTGTCCACAACTCATAAGTTACAGCCGAATCTCACCACCACCACAATCTACTACTACTCTTACTACTACTCTCCTCCTTCCCCTCTCCTCCGACTCCTCCAAATCCTCCGACTCCGACTCCAACCCCAACGTCGCACCCGTCGACGAGCCCCACGCCTTCCAAGTCACGGACCGGCGACCCACCGGGCAGACGACGTACCGGCTGACGCTGACCAACCGGGCCGAGGGCATCGACGCCGCGGTCGACGGCAAGGCGCCGACGGGGTCCATGGCCATCCGCGCGCGGTGGCGCGTGCGCGTGCGCGGCGACGCGGGCCTGCTCGAGGAACACGTCGACATCGAGAGTAACATGATCACCAAGAAGCTGGTCAAGAGTAACATCGAACGCAGCCACCCAGCGTACCATCGGAGTTTTCTCGCCGAGGCGGCTAAGGCGTCGTGAATTGATATTTCAGTATTGCCTGCTGCTACTGTTACTACTACTACTACTACTAGGTACTACTTGGTGTACTTGGTGGTGTACTTGTGCGCCGTATGATGAGATGTACATATATACCGTGGGAGGTTTTGTTCTAGAAAGGAGGGGGGGGGGGGGGGGGGATAACTTGATATTTGGTTAGATTAGACGAGAATCGTGGGATGAAGATTGAAGATATTGGTACGGGAGTGGGAGTAAAAGAACCAAGATTTGCATTTCTTTGGATCATCTACGTAGCTTCATAGGACCATAAACCGTCATCTAATTTGTTAAACGTGCACTTCGTAACCACCATTTCGGAGAAAGAAAGTCTACCCCCATCTTTCTAACCCCCCAAAATCCATCCATCCATCCATCCCATCCCATCCATTCATCCATCTCCGATTCTTTTTTTATCCCCCACCTCCTTTCTATCAACGCCAAAAAACCTGAAGTTTGGTTTTCGAAATGCTTCCAACGCAACCGTCATTAGGATATCTAGCAGGCTAACATGGAATAGGTTGTATCCGGTATCCCCCTGATTAGAGGCGGATACGGGCAGTTGATTCTACGTGCATTGTTGACATTCGGTTGGTCACCACCACAACCCTACATGTCGCATCCGCCTCGACAAAAATGCAGTCGGACCGACGAATCGAGTGGTCCGCTGCTACGCGACAGAGACGCTATCTAGCTAGCTAGCCTAGCTACTACTTTATTTCGCCTCGTCGGCCCAGACGTCATAGCCAAACGTGTCTTTCATGTTGACGAAGCGGGTGTGACGGCCCTTAGCAACGCTATTGACAGCCTCGAAGTCGGCATCGGACAATTGCGGGACTTGGAAGTTGCTTGCGATGCGCTCGGGCGTCGAGCTCTTGGGAAGCACAACGTAGCCGCGGCGGATGCCCCACGCGAGCAGAACCTGGGCCAGCGTGTGACCGCTGCGCTCGGCGACCTCGATCAACGTCTTGTTAGTGCGCACCTTCTCGCCTGTGTTCGGTACTTGATCCTGGGAGCCTAGGGGAGAGTAGGCGGCAGGTAGAATGTCGTTTTGTTGGCAGAACTCAACCAGCTCCTCGTTGGGTAGGAAAGGGTGGATTTCAATCTGGTTGACTGCCGGCTTGACCTTGGCGATCTGCAACAGCTTCTTGAGGCCGGGGATGGTCCAATTAGACACACCGATGGCGCGCGTCTTTTTGGCTTCATACAGCTCCTCCATGGCGCGCCATGTCGGCTCTGGGTTCTCGGTGAGCTCCTTCTTGATGATGTACTTGCCGTCGGCGCCAATCTTAGGCATGTAAGTATCATCACGCTCGGCAGCAATAGGCCAGTGGATGAGGAACAGATCAACGTAGTCGAGGCCGAAGTTTTGGAGTGAGTTCTCCAACGACCACTTGACCTCATCCGGCTCGTGCAGATGCTGCCATACCTTAGTGCAGATGAAGATGTCTTCACGCTTCACGGACTTGTTCTTTGCGAGAAAGTCACGAAGAGCTTCGCCGACTTCGGCCTCATTCTTGTAGAACCAGGCGCAGTCCAAGTGTCGATAGCCGACTTCTAACGCAGCGGTAACTGCCTTGTATGTCTCGCCCTTGGCGCCTTCGTTTGCGAAGGTACCAAAGCCGATGGCGGGGATCTTCACTCCGTTGTTTAGAGTGAAAGTCTGCTGGTTGATTGGAGTCGCCATGGTGATGAAGACTTAGATTTTCGACTGAGATGTGATAGAGAGAGCTATGGAGGGGTGAAAAGGGGTTGAGGAGTAGATGTGAAACAATTGCGTCAGGAAAGAAATTAGTCGAGACGGTAAATACTGTTGGCTATCGTGCTGGCAGTCGGGAATGGAAATATTCGGGTAGAGAGGTAAGATTGTAAGGTTGTAAGCCCGTAAACGGCCGGTTTGATTCAAACTTAGTATGTTTGTGGATTGGATGTATGTATGTATGAATGTATGGATATATGGATGTATGTGTACGTTAGTGTATGAATGTCTAACCACACGATGCTGCACTATTGCATCATTCCCGGAAACTCGCTTGGCCGTTACCACCCCTGAGTCCCTGACTCAGCGGAAAAGAAAAAGTTTTTTGCGCTTGATAGAAGCCGTCGGTTTCTTTTTCAGTCTGATCGCTGATCAGCGACTCGGGATCCAGTTGTTTGCAGCGACAGTTGGCACGTCGTCAGCGAAAGCCACCACTCAGTTTTGACTTTGGTTACTTTAGATATCCATCAATGACATGTGAAGTGGATCATATGTAGTAAGTGATAATACGTTGGTACATCTACAATACTTGTGATACTTGCGATACTTGTGACAATAAGTGATAAAAAGAATGGGTTCGGGTAGCATACAGGGTTTTGCTATGTACAAATGCAGAAATGCAGAAATGCAGACGGCTCGTTTGCAATTGCCTGTTCCAAATATTAATGCTTTGACTGGCTTTATCAGCCTGGTATCGGTTGGATATGTACTAACAATGTTACTAAGTTACTATGTAATATAGGAGGGAAGTTGGAGGGAAGATCCATGGGTCCCCCTAATGCAAGTTGGGATAGGTTAGGGTAGGATAGGAATGCAAGCTCAGGGCGGTCAGGGACGTGCCTTATAAAAGAAGAACCTATGAAAGATTATGGTTTAACATTAGTGTACATTACCTGGCGTCTGTGGCGTCACCTATCAAATCGTTCGCTGACACCATTACAACTTTACAAGTATTGGAACACCTGAACACCACAGATCTGTAGGCTGTTAATGTGGGTAGCACCGAGAATGGCAAAGATGAGGCAAGGCGCTAGAAAACCCTAGAAAACCCTGCAGGTCGCCGTATCCACCTTCCGACTCAGGGGGCGGATCTGTAGCGGATACACAGCGGAGCGCAGCGGACCCGGAATGATGTCAGCGTGAGGCATGACAGCGGGTACCGTACGTGGGCCGTGTGGATCCGGGATCCAGTTCGGCTGGTTCTGCGGCTCCTTTTCGGACTGACATTTGATCTTTACTGGTCCCTGTTGACTCGGTTGGCTGCGTGTTTGCTGGACATGCATCACACTGGCAGCACACTGGCAGTATATTGGCAGCACTAGACGACGACCCTACATACCAGCCTGTAAATTGTAATTAATAAACCCTGAATATATCCCGATAACCTTGATAACAAACAAAACGGCTAAGAATAAACAGCGTTTACCCCCGTTTCCCAACGTTAAACTCGACGTTAATAGGTCTGAAAACTAAGAAAACATCGTAACTAATTAACTAGGTAGTTTACGCGACCGTTTCATCAAGCTGCAGCCTATGCAAGGGACCGCTTAGGGACAGGCTCCAGCGTGGCGGCGGATACCGTAGATTACCTAGGTACCTGTGTAGGCTGTAGCAAGACATCATCCATCCTCCATCATCTTTTTCGGCTCTTTGTTGATAACGTACCGTGCTTTGACAACGTACCTTGACAACATACCTCGATAATGTACCGGACAATGTACTCCTTGTCTGATGTATGAAACGTAGTTGCGTTGTGGAGGGTACGGGCAGAGCCGGACTTTGCACCGTCGTCGAAAAGTGCGAGCTATAGCGCGATAGTACGGTGAATGATAAGCATCATGGTTGAGCCGATGACTAGATATAACGCGACCCTCCCGTCATAGATGGCAAACTTCTCTTTGTTCCATATGTTTAAACCTTCATCTACTTCTACTTCAACCTACCTACTATTATTGGATTTTTTTTTTGAGACAGCGAGCTAGCTAAGACTACAGATTATATTCAAGATGCCTATGTTCGAAGATTACGACATTGCCCAAGCCACTAAGATGCAGGACAAGAAGGATGCTTCTACAGCCACCTCCAATGGCAACACCAACGGACACTCTCACGGCCACGGCACAGAGTCAAACTCTTTGCCCATTCCTGGAGAGGATGGTGATGGACCTATCGAGGTTCCCGCCTCGAGATCGTCCGTCTCTGAAGCAGCAAAGTACATGCACAACTTAAGCATGTCTCCCTCTATGAAGGAGAGAAGAGGCTCTCGTAACTCCTTCGGCACAGCTCTTCCCATCCCCCGATCTAAGAGACAATCACGACTATCGTCGGTTCACTATCCCGATGGAGATGAGTCTCTCGGCCGCCCGACGCGCCCGGGCATGCCACCCATCCAGGCCTCTCGTGCTATCCTAGCTTCCCAAGTTCAGAGCGTCGAAGTCGAGAAGGTGAAGAAGGCCAAGAACATGGCTTTCGCTTTCGACATCGACGGCGTCCTTGTCCACGGTGACCGACTCATTCCTGAGGGACGCCGTGCTCTGGAGATCTTGAACGGTGACAACGAACTCGGCCTTAAGATTCCCCACATCTTCTTAACCAACGGATCCGGAAAGCCCGAGAAGGCTCGTTGCGAACAGCTCTCCAAGATTCTACAAAACCCCGTCGACACGGAACAATTCATTCAATCACACACTCCCATGAGCGCTCTTTCTGAATACTACAAAACCGTCCTAGTTGTCGGCGGCGAGGGCTACAAGTGCCGTGAAGTTGCTGAGCAATACGGCTTCAAGGACATCGTTGTCCCTAACGACATTGTTGCCTGGGACCCGTCTATCGCACCTTACCGTGTGTTCACGGATGAGGAGCGAGCATCTTCTCGGCCACGAGACTTCACCAAGACTAACATCGAGGCTATCCTAGTCTTCTCTGACTCTCGAGACTACGCGACCGACATGCAAATCATCATGGATGTACTACGATCCGAGAATGGTCGTCTAGGTACTATGGCTAAGGACCCTCTCTCTCAACGCGTCCCCATCTACTTCTCGCAGGGTGACATGTTGTGCCCCACAGAGCACTGGACACCCCGTATGTCTCAAGGTGCATTCCGTATCGGTCTTGAGGCCATGTACCGGGCCCTGACCGGAATCGACCTTGAGCGTGTCGTTTACGGAAAGCCCGAGACTGCTACATACAAGTACGCCGACGAGGTTCTCACCTCGTGGATGGAGCAGCTCCACGGCGAGGAGAAGCTTCCAGAAAACATCTACATGATCGGTGACAACCCGGCCTCCGACATCATCGGCGGCAACATGTACGGATGGAACACATGCCTCGTCCGCACTGGTGTATTCCAAGGCGGCGAGAACGACGAGAACAACCCAGCCAACTTTGGTGTCTTCCCCAACGTTCTAGAGGCAGTCCAAACGGCGCTGAGGAAGGAATTGGGAGATGACTTCAAGATGCACTTCGACGAACGGATCAACCCCGTTCTGCACGGCGACGGAGCCGACACGGCTGCGATCATTTGATTTGGATGATATCATTTGGGATTTAAGTGGAAATTTTGGGAGGAGGGGCGTTTTTGGATCGGATCTTGATGACCTTTTTTTTTTCTTCTTTTTTGTGATATCTAGAGCTTTTACGACATCATCATCGTATTCAGCAGCATTGACTAACGAACTCAAGACGAACTTAGAGATATTGGAAGACTGACTCTCTCTGAAAAGATATTTAGAAATTTCTCGAAATCTTTAACCAGCTTCATGCGCACGGCTTGTGAGAGGAGATACACTATTGGTGCTTGTTTCTAACCTCCCTCCCCCCCTTCTCCTCCCCTCGTTCCCCCTCGTTCTTAGCTCCGTGCCGCCGACATTTACTGGGCCTCATCGCCATTTTCAGCATTTGCTAAGCCCACCGATCGCTTGTGCATGACTACGCCATCGCCAAAAAAGACTTTCGCCGTGCATGCCTCGAGAACCGAACCGTCTCTTCGACCTACATAACTAAAAGCTTATTAAACTTGTATTGTATTGACTGACTATCCTATGCTAAACAGAATCTTTCATTTTGCTACGTACTATTCGACATTAGATTAGAAATGGTATTTGATGAAGAGATTGGATTATAAATGGATTTGTCGACGTGGAAACTAACCTACTAACATCATAGAAACCCATTACTTGCCATAGTAATACACAAATATTTTCTACATACATACCTATCTACTGTGCTCACTGTAAAATTCGCAACCCGATACTCGAAAATACAAGAACGTGATCCGTGAAATGAAACGTGATATATGATCTATTGAAATGTCGATATGATGTAGATACGTTGGTTTTTAGAGCCATGCAGTCATGTTGCATCGATGGACTGCTGAGTGTGAGCCTCGTATAGAATATGAGGTAGGTAATGAAATGCGTAGGACTAAGCTGATGTGCACGCTTACCTATGTACCTAGGTATACATCGCTAGGTACGGAATACATACGTAGAACGTGGCATAATTAAATGTTACTGTATAAAAGACTGAATAAGATGTGATAGCAAGCATTAAGTAACGACTAAGATAAGACCTTGAGTTTTCAACCAATGAGCTTCAATTACGACCGGAAAAAGGGGTCCAAACCCATTAAAGAAGGCGTTTTAATGTAACATGGGGAACTAACCGCATACGGCATTTCATTCTCGGGCAATCTTACGAGGAGCGACGAGAACATCGCGAGTTTGGGCGCTTCTCCGCCCTCACGCCTCACGATATTCTTTCCGCCGATTGCTTTGCGGCTTGATGTCGGTTTCTTGCTAGAGCGTAGCTACCGCCGCAGAAGCGCGCGCGCGCGGTGGCCAGTCACTCATTAATTACATTCCTTAATATACGACATTCTCTTGCTTTATCCAGTCGCTCATTTCATATAGCAATGCGCCGCATATTCGCGCTTCTACTGTCCGTATGGACGACATCGCGCGTCGCCGCGCAGGACGGCAGCAGCAGTGGCGCCGTCTGGGCGACGCCTCATGACAGCTATTCCTCCTCGGTCGGAGTGCTGGGGTGCAAAGTAAACACCAATCGCGTAGCCTACTGGCCGGGCGCAGTCGACTGCGACAACATCTGCATCTCGCTGAGCTACGAGGACCGGTCTGTGAAGCTGCTGCGCGTGGACCGGTCCGAGGGCGCGCATGATGTTAGCTACGACGCCTGGAATTATCTCTACACGGGCTACTCGGCGACCGAGAAGCCCACGGCTGGCGGCGCCGTCGCTATGAATTTCGCAAATGTGGATGCTTCCGAGTGCGCGGATCTGATCCACACCGACGGCGGCAAGCTCCCTCTTAGCGCCGCGAATAGCATGAATTTCTTGGCTAGCTGCCTCGCGCGTCCCGATACCTGGGTCGCGAAGAATTATCTTCTATATAATATTCTCGACCCCACGTGCGCTTGGGGCCACGACGAGGTGTGCACGTTGGATTGGCCGGCTGCTAATCAGGCAAGCTGCCCTAGTACGCTTGGAGACCCTGCTACTTTGACGTCGGCTCCGGTCTACAATATCAGATACCCTTCAGGACAAACTGTTGTAGCCTCGTCAGGACAAGTTGTCGATCCCCAAAGTGATAGTAATGGGTGTGTTGGAATGTCGCCCAATTTTTTTGTTTTAATTCTGGTAGGAGTGGCTTCAAACTGGTTGGCTCATGCAGGTGGTGTGCACTTCTAGGAGCCATGTGAGTCGGGCGTGGGATTTGATGTCGTCATAACGCCGACTGGATGCCGCATGTAGGTTGGGGGTCATTGGCAGGTTGGCCGACAAGGGTGTGGCAGCCTTTACGATGCGGTTGGAATTTGTCCTATATTCAGCATGATTACGAAGAGATACCCTGTTGATTGTTTGACGTCTATTTACAAATATTTCTTATCAATATATTATACACCGAGTTTATATTTCAAAAACTCAGTCACAGACCACGAACATGAAAGAGTATCATAATTGAGGATACAAGAGCCAACCAGAGCCTTGCCGTATATCCTCAGCCTAAGCACTAGAGCCTGCTGCTGATATGCAGGATGGGGTGTAGATGATTGGATGGAGGTAATAATGCATGTGAAGACTAAGAATGTCGGTGTCAAAACCTGGCCATCAAAGCCTGGATAATGAAACCTGAAGCCTTGTCGTAACACGCATCCTGTAGCCTTAACTGACAAACCCGGATCAGGCTGAGCCGTATAGGATGTCCTACTATATTCGTAAGGCCAAAGGCCCCAATATGGATATCCAACAGCATGATACGGTAGGTATATGCATCCGTATCTACTCGGTTATATAAAGATTGGTATCTCTTCGTTTCCCCCCTTATCCTTAACGGAAAGTCAGTTCAATTCTTCCAGATGAGATACCAACATCTATCATATACGCATACTTTTCGTCTGTCAACATGGCTACCAAGACACGCAAGATTCCCCAAAACCATTGGGATCGTCATAAAGAGACAATCCTAAACCTTTTTCTGACTTCCGATCTCTCCGTTGACGAATTGGCCCAAACCATGGATAGGGATCATGGGTTCTTTGCCACGTATGTCAATGCCTTCTAATATCGTAGCCGAGCTAACTCTCTCCCCAGTGTTTCACAATATGAGGCTCAATTCAGAGCCTGGAATGCTCGCAAGAACCTGAAAGTCCACGAATGGGAGGGGATCTTCGAAATAATCGACCGCCTTTCATCTCAGGATATACAATCTAGAGTTGTCATTTCAGGCCACCCCGTGGCAATGAATAGAATTCACCGGGCAAGACGCCACTGCAATAGAGAAACTCGCCTTAGAAAGCGTCGCAGAGTGGAAACGGACCTGTCTAACGTATCAGATGTCCACAAGACCAGTGATGCCTTTATCGAAGTTCAAAATTCAAGCGGTGAATGGCGTCAATATACAAGTTCAACACACAATACCAGTTCTGATAGAGTAGTTGAGCCAGTCGCCCAAGAGCTGATCGTCGACCATGAGGTCAATCAAGCTAGGCCCGTATATGATAACGACCTAGACCACCAGCATCCCCAGAACTTACCAGGTGGTTCTCCATGGTCATTCTCGTTCCATACTCCTGAGTTTATATCTAACGAGGGCGAGAATCCTGCATATCCCACGGATCCTTCAATCAGCGGTCCCGAACCTCAGGTCGCGCAGGCCTTAATTCAGTATGAATTCAATGAAGACATCATATCTCCAGGTGTTGAGATGGTAACCTCTCCCTGGCGGCTAGATTCCCTAGGACAGTTTTCTCTCGGGACACTATGCATAAACGACTTGCCGTTTGAGCGGTTCGAACGGGGCTCGGCATTAGAACGCCTTATTCCAGCTTTGCACCCATCTCCATGGCAAGACTCTGCGCTATTATCCGGAATCCAGACTTTAGTGACGAAATTTGTTGTTGAAGTTGCCACTGCTATGTCAGAAACCAACGAGAAGCCCCCTACGCAAAACGTTAACAAAGTATGGTTTACCTTAGAAAGGTTAAAATCTATTCTACCCAGAACTCGACAGGGATCAGGACATAGCAGCTTGGCTCGGCCGTCGCATGAGATGTTCGATGTTGAACTACATCGGATTCTTTTATTCTCAATTTCTAATGGATTTGCTGGTCTAGATGAAATACCCCTCAAACTAGTATTCAGGTTTCTAGATCAACATAGCAACGTCAGTTCCTTATTATCGCGCTGGTTCCAAGGTATCCCAAATCATTTTGCAAAAGGCCTCGCAGAAAAGCTGTTTCAAGTGGCAATAGAAGCGGGAAACCACCAAGCAACTAGATTCTTCCTCCAAAAGGGTTTGGCAGATGTCGATAATACATTCTGCTTCGTTGATGGCCAGAAGTATACACCTCTAGAGCGTGCCTCTAAGCTCGGAGAGCTGAAAGTGATTCACGAATTACTCCGGTTTAAGCCAGATGTTAACCAGACATTCTTCAACATATATGACAAAGATGACTTCGACTGCGGGCGAGCTCTAGGATGTTTGATATATGAACCGAAATACATGATACTGGGCCCAGGTGGATGCTTTATCGAGCACAGGAACGACCGTGTATTTCTTCCTGAGTATATGGAAACCGTGGACGCTTTAATAGACGCTGGAATAAAGGTATCTCCTTTTTTGGTCCACATCTCCCTTGAGAGGTACGTCAAAATGGATCTTGCTAAGAAGCTTATATCTAAACTCATACCATCTGATTATTCAGAGGTTATTTCCAGAGGCATCCTGTCTATTATCATCCGGAAGATTCCAGCTGGGGATGCCTTAGAAACTGTTTCAAATATTATATCCAGTTACGAAGAAACTAGGTATAAGAAGTGTCTAAGTCACCAAGATGAGGTGAATTGGGCAATCATGACTGCCGCCAAGCAAGGCAACTTCCAACTTGTTCAACAGTTTTTCCAACATGCCAAGTCTTCAACCCAGATCCTAAGTGCAGCAATTAGAGGAGGTAACCAAGAACTTATCGAGTTCATCCTGGCTCAAAAGCCCGCTATCCGCCAGACACCTGCTGAACTAATTAAAAAACCGGACGATTTGAACGACCCTTGCTTTTCGGATTATACAACACCACTGGCCGAAGCAATAGACGGAGGGGATGAGCTACTTGTAAAACGTCTTGAAAATGAAGGTGCTCTTGAACACCTTGACAATGTGATCGCCAGCTATACTGATATACCTTCGCGGCTCGATACCGCGATTTGCGCTGCATCCAAAGTAGGAAATATCGCGTATAT
The DNA here is from genome assembly GCF_022478755.1 of Daldinia loculata. NCBI lineage: Eukaryota > Fungi > Ascomycota > Sordariomycetes > Xylariales > Hypoxylaceae > Daldinia > Daldinia loculata. The sequence goes on along the minus strand of NW_026054872.1, from coordinate 86,305 downwards.
CAGAAAATTACTACGCATCACTACTAATATCAACGAAGAAGCTGCCATCAATGCGCTATCAGAGGCAGCGAAAAATAGACGAGAAGATATAATTCGACTCTTACTCGACTCGGGAGTTTATATCAAGAATGACGGCTCATTCGCATACTTTAAGTTCATGGCCGAATTATATAAGTGGAATATGCCGCTCCTATTCGATGTAATATTAACTTTCCCAAGCTTTCGATCAACTTACAGCCATGCAAAACTTGATCAAGGATCAGAATTCCTGGAGATATTGGATTTCCTTTTCCAGCACAACCTAATACCTAGCTTTGATTTAATGGATGGCCTTTGCCTAGCAGTCTCGCAGTCTCGCAACTCAATACTTCGCCATATTCCCAGGTTAGGATTAAATATAACCAATCCTAGCGCATTATTGGATGCCGCAAAAGGACAGCCAATTATGCTACGAACACTTTTGGCATATGTCCCATCCACCCAAGAAGGTATCCTTGGGTTTGGAACAAGTTGTGTTGTGGATGCAATTCGGCGCAGTGATCTAGAATCATTAGATATTCTTCTTGCCTGCAAAGCTATCGATTTCAAACAAGCACTTTTCCACGACCATACTCCCCTAGCAGTGGCTATCGAAGCCGATGCAGCAAGCTGTTGCTCCCAATTTACATTTACGGCAAGACTCCTCGACGCAGGTTGTGACCCCAACGAACTCGTAGCTAGTTATTTCATCCGGTCTGAGAGGTCATTCAACATCACACCACTTATTAGAGCAATTAAGGCAGGGAATAAGAATTTAGTACAATTTCTTTTAGATCGCGGCGCTGATGTTAACAAAGCAGCTACCCATGGGGTGAAACAGACCCCATTGCAGGCTGCAGCAAAATGTGCAGATCTTGACATGACTGAGTTATTGCTTCGGAATGGCGCAGATGTCAACGGGAAGCCCTCAACATGTGGTGGTGGTACGGCTCTACAGTTCGCAGCCATAAGCGGAAACTGCAATATTGCTGCACTTCTTATTGATCGGGGTGCCAATATGTGTGATGCTCCGTCCACCTTCGACGGACGATGGCCTCTGGAGGGCGCCGCCGAGCACGGCCGGATAGATATGATCCAGTTCCTCTGGAACGTCAGTCTTGGTGGCTTTCCTATCGAGCAATGTCGCAAGGCAATAGACCTCGCAGAGAAGAACGGGCATAGAGCGTGTAGGGACTTGGTTCGGGAATTGGCAGCTTCGAGTGGAATCATGCTGACACTTGAGAATTAAGGGTAAGGTTAGGTTGTTATTTTTTTTTCTTACTTACAACTTTTGAAACTATGAGATAAGGAGAGTTTAGAGTCATATAGGTTCTTATATTTAGTTTTCAGACTAGAAAATACTACTGTTAAAGGAGAGGCTTAACCTAAGAAGAAAGTAATGGCGAGTGATATGATGCCGGGGTATGACTACCTAGGTTTTAGATACTTATATTTATAAATCTGCAAGTTGGCAACACTAAATATGACTAAAAATCTAAATTACTTAAAGAGTAGACTAAGGAGTGTAGACTTCGACGTTAAGTTTTGATGAAGTGCTTCATGTAAGGGGTTAGGGGACATTCGGTGTTCATTATACAGATCTCAAAGTGCCTTCATTTCAACCTTACTGGTGTAAGTGTCCTCCTAGAATTCTCAATGAGCACCATTTTGCCAGAGGATAGTCTCAACCGTTCCTTGATTTTCTTCCTCGCCGTTAGCTTTCCGTGGTCTGCCAACCTTTCCCATCTCAGATCGGTGGTGCTTCTCCAGAGAATCGATACAGTCGAATGACGCACTGCATTGGCAAATATAGTGATTTTGATTCTGAAGCGGTAAGAAAAGTTCTACGGAAATAGTGTATTGTTTGAGTATGGTGCAGGCGCGTAGAAGCCCAAGTGCACCGCCCAAGTGAGGCTATGTGACTAGACGTGCACTATAGTCTATTGTAGTAGGGGGTTCAAGATACATAGGTGTTGAGACTCCTTGGGCTGGCCAACGTTACCTTTGTTTTGTATATGTATTAATGATATGATACTGAAATATAGATGTTGGCTTGAATCCGACTACTAGTGGTGAGTTGTTGAATTGAAATATGAAGTTTTCAAAGCATGGGAACACCCAAGTGTGATAAACAACTATAATTTAAATTAACTACCTCTAATGTATGTCTTCCTTCCCATATCAAAAATTAATACTGAGTTAATGCATATTATAATACATTCATTAATATAGGCTGTGGTTAACCTTAATAACTTGCATCAGAAGACGGAACAAGCTTTATATTGCCCCGCAATAAGCTGTCCCGCGCATATCCGCAACTGCGAGTAATTGCCGATCTGGTTAACCTAATGCATTAAGCACATCAACGTCATGCGCGGTTTGTCTCTCAACTTTTAAACAGTTGCGTCTCATTTTTCCCGTTTTCAACTAGCGAATATTTTGTCGGGACTAAAAATTAGCTGCTCATTTATTTGTAATACCTAGCACTTCGTGGTGGTGTATCGAATCAGAATAGTAGACATGGCAGAGTCTTCTCAACCCCTCCGGATCGGTTTCGTACCGGAGCACTTTTCCACGCCGCTCTACTTCGCCCAGAAGCATTTCGGTCTCACAGCCACACTGATTCCGTTCCCCTCCGGAACGGGCCATATGATTACAGCTATCCGGTCCGGCGAGATCGATGTCGGTATTGGCTTGACGGAAGCTTGGGTTGCGGGTCTTGGCAAGGAAGATACGCCTGGTGATGGCGGCTACCGCATCGTCGGGACTTACGTTGAAACCCCTCTCTGTAAACTACCTACCTAACCATAATACTGTATTGCATGAATCATATGAGACTTATTAATATTTACACATAGGCTGGGCAATTTCGACTGGCGCCAAACGGCCCGAGATCACTTCCGTGTCCTCATTGAAGGGGTCTAAGATCGGGATCTCACGCATCGGCTCCGGCAGCCAAGTAATGGGCTACGTATTAGCCGACCAGCAGGGCTGGTTGACGCCTGGTGCATCGCCGTACTCAGACTTCGTAGTACTGCAGAACTTCGCGAACCTCCGGAAAGCGGTTAACGACGGCACAGCCGACTTCTTCATGTGGGAGCACTTCACGTCGAAGCGGTACTACGATAGCGGGGAGATCCGACGGGTAGGTGAGATCTACACGCCGTGGAGCAGCTGGAAGATTGTGGCGTCGACGGCGCTGCTGCCGGAGCAAAACCCAGATAAGCGACTCTTAGACCTATTTAAGAAGCTAGATGAGGGCATCAACTACTTCTCTTCGCATTATGATGAGGCCGTCAAGTATATCAGCACCGAGCTTGATTATTCAGAGGCTGATGCGAGGGAGTGGTTGAGCACGGTACGGTTCGCTACCAAGACAGAAGGCGTGGACTTGAAGGTGATCCAGAGCTGTGTTAATATCTTGCGCAAAGCGGGAGTTTTGGCTGAGGGCAAGGGTTTACAGCCGGAGAGCATGCTGGCTAACGGATTAGGTGCGCAATTCCCGCAATAAGTCCCATGGCATTTTCATAGAAAAATAAGAATACAAGGTCTCTAAAAAAGGGGAGAGATTGTGTCCCCTTATTCTTATTTGTTTATTATCTACCTACCTAGGTACCTACATTTTGATCTTGCATCGTACCAAGCCTTTAGGATCGCAATGCGACATATATAGTAAGTCGTCATTGCTTTAGCCCCACATTGCAGCTCTCCACATACAATTCGATATCCAAGATATTTCCAAATCAAGCTTCACCTCAACAATTTCTAAAGCTACGGAAAGCCGTTTCTCTTCTCACACCCTACGACAGGATTGCCCTCCCCGGTGGATAACAATTGGACCTAGAAATTTACTCCTACAAATCTAGCATTCTCCGAAATCCACGTTACAATTAAACAGAGAGCGTCTAAAATGTCATCTACCATCCACGCCCGCTGGCTGCGACAAACCCGTTTCCTCTCCACCCACTCCCGACCTTCAAACCCAACCACACCAATCCACACCCTGCGCATCCGAACCACACCACATCCACGAAGCAGACGCTTCCAATCCACCAAACAACCCTCCCCTCCCAACTCAACCTCCGAGTCCCAAGCCCGCCAAACCCGCCGCTTCGACGCCATCCTCACACGCACAAGCCGCTGGCTCCCCAAGCGTCTTCGGCCATACCTCGAAAAACTGCGCTCGGCGCCCTTCTCGCACGTAGCCGCGTTCCTCGTGCTCCACGAAATCACAGCCGCAGTCCCGTTGCTCGCACTCGCATACGGCTTCCACCGCGCAGACTGGGTGCCGACGGCATGGGTGCTCGGGCCGTGGGCGGCCTGGGCAGAGGAGGGGCTGTCGCGGTATATGCGCTGGTTCCGGAAGAAAGGCTGGTTTGGGCTGGGGGACGAGGCGGATGGGGGGAAGGAGGGGGAGGAGAAGTTGGAGAGGAGGTTGAAGGCGGAGATGGAGAGGGAGAAGGAGAAGGGGAGGAGTGGGGGGAGTTGGTTTGGGTCTTGGAGGAGGCGGAAAGGTGAGGATGGTGTTGATGGTACATCCATGAGTGAAGAACATGTAGATGGAGCTGGGAAGGGCAAGGGTGCAAAGGCTTGGAGGAAGGTTAAGGATACGGTCACAGCCGAGAATACGGAAAAGGGGTATAAGATTGGCATACAAATTGCCGCGGCCTACGCAATAACAAAAGCGTTGCTAATACCAAGGATAGCAATTAGTCTATGGGCGACCCCTTGGTTAGCTAGGGGGTTTGTAACCGCGAGGCGCTCCTTGTGGAAAAAGCGTAGCTAAGAATAAAGCCACTCCCATCCGATTATGCAAATGTAATATCACGGATAGAGGCCCTTATTTGTCTATAATTCTTAGTTTATTGCAATGTGCACTTTTTGTCTGATCTGACTACATGGTCTTGTCTGTTTCGCTTGTCTAAGCTAGATCAAACTGCTATCACGTCATGCGGATCTCTACCACCATATTTTTTTTCCTACTCGTAGTTTTCTTACTCGTAGAGCCACTTAGCCTGGGCGCTCTCCCAGCTGACGACGTCACCCTCGCTGAACCACAGGGCAATCTCCTTCTTGGCGTTCTCGACGCTGTCGGAGCCGTGGCAGACGTTGCGGCCGGTCTGGAGAGCGAAGTCACCCTACAAGCTGTTAGTTTTGATTGGAATCTCGTGAAAATTCTGTTTACTTACACGGATGGTACCGGGGGCAGAGGCGAGGGGGTTGGTGGCACCGAGGAGAGCTGAAAAGTAACGGTTAGTGTTGACACGTTTAACGATATAGGGGGTTTGAGCGTACTTCGGCCAGTCTTGACGGCATCAAGACCCTCCCAGACCATGGCAGCAATCGGGCCGCTGTTCATGTCTAAGCTCGGGTTAGCTATGTTAAAAAGCGAAAAGCTGCTATAATGGCATACACTCAATTAGACCAGGGAAGAAGGGCTTGTCCTTAAGGTCGGCGTCTGTTATGATTGTGTTAGTTTACAAATGTTGTGCTTCGGTAGGGTGGCACCAGCTTACAGTGCTTCTCGAGGTGGGCCTTGCCGGGGGTAACCAGCTTGATGGCGACAAGCTTGAAGCTATTCTACCGTTAGACCGTAATCTGAGAATATAAAGGGGTTATTCTACCCACCCTCGGCTCTCGAAGCGAGAGATGATAGCGCCAACAAGGCCACGCTAGAATTAAGGGTTAGGGAGTGTTCGAGGGCTTCGTATGGGTGAATTGAAGTACCTGGACGCCATCGGGCTTGATAGCAATGAAACTATAAACATCCTATTAGATTTTATCCGTTCCATAGCATTTACTACCCTTAAAAAGGGCAAGGGGTAGGGTAACTCACGTCTGCTCGGTCGACATTTTGGGCTCTGGTACAGCTTCTTGAGTGTATAGAGGGGTAGGTACTGTTTGGTAAAGAGTGGTGGTAGTAGTAACCGTTGAAGTAGAAGGGGAAAAAGATCCCTTGAGGTTGTCTAAGTCGTACTTGATGCTTTGCCTAAATGTCCAAGCTTGACGATCTGGTTGAGTCTTCCAGGGAAAAAGGAAGAATAAAAGAAATAGGAGGACGGCGCTTCCAAAGATTGTGAAGAAAAGATGGAGGGTGGGGTGACGGCTATAGTGGGGTATTAGGCCTAAGAATCTCACATTGGGCGGTCGCTGTTGCCCGCGATTGGGTTTGCTATGGTTTTCAACCCTGTGGGTCTCATTTGGAACTGGAGCTGGAACTGGAGCTGCGACTGGGGCCTTGTGGCGTCTCGAAACATCCTGTGGCTTGTACATCTTGGATAACTGTATAACAGGGTCAGGTGCTTTTCTGCTTTTCTGCTTTTCCTCAACTATGTATTTCCAGGATAGTAGTCTCGATTAAGTATTTCAGGGGTTCTCGAGGATATTCAGGTCGATACACATGTGAGAGCAACCTCCGATATGATTGGTCAACTCTTTCTGATGGGTCTAAATAGGAAATAGGGGAGAGGGTGGAAAGTGTACAGAAGCAACCGTTACCTATGTATGATCACAACTTAGGAGCTTTGAGACTTATTAAAAGAACTGCAGTGCACTTGCGTAACTCATAGAGGGTGTGATGACAAAATACGTGAAGGATATGACCGCATCTTTTACAACAAACCACTACTCTGTGAGTATTCTAAGTAAACAAATTGAACAATTGGCCAATATTGTCCGTAGTGTGGCTAGTACCTAATAGAAGCCATTGCTATTGTGGCTTATGGGGCTGTTAGAGATCTCAGAGGTGCTTCCAATGGATGAGATAATAGTAGGAATAGTGGGGAAGATTAACCCCAATGTTTGGTTAAATTCGGGGAAGCTTGTACCTAAGCTATGTAGCATTGAGCTGTCTTTTTGAACGAACAGCTAGCATCAACTTCTTTGACCTCCCACAATTAAATCACATAAATACAATTGCTTGCGATTCCGCGAAGCAATTTCACAGCTAATCTCATGACCCTATATCCATGAGATCCTTTTATTTAGTCCTATCTTTTATTTAATACTTATTGCTGGTTCTTCCTACATTCATAACCCTTATAAGGGACGCCGTGCCAAGGGACCAAATATGCCCGGTGCCGGTACAAGTCGCCTATCCTCAAGATGGCCGGTTTTCTTGTGCCTTCTCACCGTCCTATGCTCTCTTTTTACACCAGGAGGTAAACATTTAACCATAGGCTAAACTAATATCCCTAGGTAGCTAATTGGAAATAGTGGCGGTTAAGGAAAACGATTTCAAGAAATGCCACCAGTCGGGCTTCTGCAAGAGAAATAGGGACTACGCTGATAATGCAGCTTCCCTGGGATCCTCATGGCAAGCACCGTATAAGATCTCTCCCGAGCTGGCCTCGTTCAAAGATGGCCAATTCCAAGCCACAATCCTGAAGACTATCGACGAGCAAGGAATCACTGTTCGGCTCCCTCTCACCGTATCTTTCTTGAAGTCGGGTACGGCACGTGTCTCTGTTGACGAGCAGAGGAGGCAAGAGAAGGACATCGAGCTCAGGCACAATAGCAAAGCCAGAAAAGAAAGATATAATGAAGCTGAAAAATGGGCTATCGTCGGTGGCTTGGACGTCGACACGGATGCCAAAGTTTCCCACGAGAGCAAGACCGGAATCAAGATCCAGTACGGCCCAAACTCTGCATTCGAGGCTGACATAACCTACGAGCCGTATTCGATCGATTTTAAACGGGATGGTGTTACTCAAATCAAGTTCAACGATCGAGGATTGATGAACTTGGAGCATTGGCGAGCAAAGATCGAGAAGCCAACACCCGAGAAGAAAGAAGGAGAGGAATCACAAGAAGAAAAGAAGGAAGAAACCCCTGAAGTAGCCCCGTCAGAAGACGAGAGCACTTGGTGGGACGAGGCCTTTGGTGGGAACACTGACTCCAAGCCCCGCGGCCCCGAGAGTGTTGCACTTGATATCACCTTTTTTGGTTACGAGCATGTCTATGGAATTCCTGAACACGCCGGTCCCTTGTCGTTGAAAGAGACGCGTGGCGGCGAAGGCAACTATGCAGAGCCCTACAGGCTGTACAATGCCGATGTCTTCGAGTACATCTTGGACAGCCCAATGACCTTGTATGGTGCAATCCCTTTCATGCAAGCTCAGCGAAAGGATTCCACAGTTGGCGTTTTCTGGCTCAATGCCGCCGAAACTTGGATTGACATCACCAAAGTTAAGGAATCCACGAATCCCTTGGCTCTTGGAATTGGTGCCAAAACAAGTACTCAAACTCATTGGATCTCAGAAGCCGGTTTGATGGACGTCTTCGTTTTCCTTGGACCAACTCCCCGCGACATAACTAAGAGCTATGCCGAGCTTACTGGTACTACCGCATTACCTCAGGAATTCTCCCTCGGGTATCACCAATGCCGGTGGAACTATGTCTCGGACGACGACGTCAAGGAAGTCGACCGTAGGATGGATCGGTACAACATCCCCTATGATGTCATTTGGCTGGACATCGAGTATACCGATGACAAAAAGTACTTCACTTGGGATAACGACATGTTCAAGGATCCGATTTCCATGGGTAAGCACTTGGATGCTCATGGAAGAAAACTGGTCACCATTATTGATCCGCATATCAAGAATGTGGGCGGCTATCATGTGTCTGATGAGCTCAAGTCGAAGGGCCTAGCCGTCAAGAATAAGGATGGCAATGACTTTGACGGCTGGTGTTGGCCAGGATCTTCTCACTGGATCGATGCGTTCAATCCTGCAGCCATCAAATGGTGGTCATCCCTTTTCAATTATGATGCGTTCAAGGGTACCATGGAGAATACATTTATCTGGAATGATATGAATGAACCATCCGTGTTTAATGGACCCGAAGTTACCATGCCAAAAGACAACCTTCATCATGGTGACTGGGAACATCGTGATGTTCATAACCTCAATGGAATGACTTTCCACAATGCGACATATGAGGCTCTCCTTTCCCGAAAGAAGGGCGAGCTACGACGTCCATTCGTACTTACCAGATCATTCTATGCTGGTTCTCAGCGTCTTGGAGCTATGTGGACGGGTGACAACCAGGCTAGCTGGGAACACCTTGGAGCCTCTATCCCTATGATCCTTGCTCAAGGAATCTCTGGATTCCCCTTCTCTGGCGCTGATGTCGGCGGTTTCTTCGGCAATCCGGAATTAGAGCTACAGAGTCGTTGGTACCAAGCTGGCGCCTTTTACCCTTTCTTCCGAGGACACGCTCATATTGATGCTCGGCGCCGGGAGCCATTCCTACTCGCAGAGCCGCACCGGTCTATCATTACCTCCGCCCTTCGCCTTCGTTATAGTCTACTTCCAGCTTGGTACACTGCATTTTACCACGCTAACCGTGACGGAAGCCCCATCATACGCCCTCTATATTGGACGCATCCAAGTGAGGAAGGTGGCTTCGACATTGACGACCAGTTCTTTGTTGGATCGACAGGCCTCCTGGTTAAGCCAATCGTGGAGAAGGACAAGACTTCTACGGATATTTACATCCCAGATAGTGAGGTCTACTATAACTATTTCAATTACAAGAAGCTACCTACGACCAAGGGCAAGCACTTAACCGTGGATGCACCCCTTGAGGCTATCCCTGTCTTGATACAGGGTGGACACATCCTCCCCCGCCGTGATATCCCGCGACGTTCCTCCCAGCTGATGAAGTTCGACGATTATACCCTCGTCGTAGCCGTTGGCAAGAACGGCGAAGCAGAAGGAGAATTGTACGTTGATGATGGTGACTCTTTTGATTACGAAAAGGGGCAATACATCCACCGCAAGTTCAAGCTCGATGGTTCAACGCTTGCTTCTACCGATGCGGAAGGTCGTGATGCCAAGAGCATTAAGGAAGGAGACTGGCTAAAGCGGATGCGCAACGTTGCCGTCGACAAGATCATCGTCGTCGGGGCACCTTCGTCTTGGGCTAGCAAGAAGGAAGTAATTGTTGAGTCTGAGGGCAAGAAAGTCTCAGTCCCGCTTACTTACTATAAGGCGGACGGTGATAGGGGCACATTTGCGGTTATAGGACGTATTGGTGCTAGGATCGGCGCCGATTGGACCATTACTTTTGCTTAGAGGATTAGATATGAATGTAGGTATTACCTATAGAGACGAATATGATGACCAGAAACCGTTACGGATTTTCCAAAGATACCTATGTATGGATACCTGATAAATGACGCTAAATTTTTGCAGTTAAAAATTCCTGTTGTATTCTGTTATCGCCAAATGCAGTGTCTTTCTTAACCCAAGTTTAACTAATCTAACCTGTATATTGGGTTAACCCTGCACCACAGGTCCTGCCACGTCCTATTATGTACCTAAGGTATCTTTTTATCCAACATATTGCTTAAACTTGAGCAACTCGTCTTCGAAATCCACGCTTCCAGGCGGATTTCTGAATCTATCTAAAAAGTCATTCATCTTAGGTCTCTTGCTGCCTGGAATGCTGTCGTACCCGTTGGTCCTTTAAAGGATGCACACGGACCAACGGGTACTTCCTCCATCTATCATCTAAAGTTGCAAGTCCCGGATCGGCGATGTTTTTCTGCGGTGGGTCAGGGATTTCTTGGGCTCTGCCTGCTCTGTCCATCTTCTGAATTGCAGAAGGGTCGAATTTCTTCGCGAAGTCTCGGATCTGCTGGATGGCGCCATCGAAAACGGTCGGACCGGTTCGGGCCAACGCGGCGTCGAAGTGCCCCTTGGTGAGCACCCGGGTTTCACTATACTTTTCCGACTTGTCGAGTTCGTCTTGGCAGATAAGCGCTGCTTGGGTGCAGATTGTCTTTATGTCTGATCCGGTGAAGCCGGCGGTGCGACCGGCTAGGTGTGAGAGATTGACGCTTGAGTCTACCTTCTCGTCTCGGAGGAATATGCCGAAGATTTTCTCACGAGCAGCGCGAGTTGGCAAGCCGATGAATAAACGCGCAGGTACACGGCGCATTACAGCGTCATCCAGGTCGTTCGGATGGTTCGTCGCAAGTAGCAAGAATGGCGGCATCTTAGAGCCTTTCAACCCGTCTTGCTGGTTTAGCAACTCATTGAGACGACTCCGTTCCCAGCTCCGGTCGTCCGGGCCACGCTTCCGGAACAGGGCATCTGCTTCGTCGATGAATATGATGCTGGGAGCAACCATCGAGCCGAGGTTGAAGAGAGCCTTGATCAGCTTCTCCGATTCCCCTACCCACTTGCTTTCAAGCTCTGCCGCGGAGACGTGTATCATCACCACTTTGTACTCGTGCGCCAAGACTCGCGCCAGTTGTGTCTTTCCTGTCCCTGGCGGGCCGTAGAGCAAGGCGCCGCGAATGCGAGACTTGCTTAAGAGGCCATATTGGGACTTTGGGTCTGAGCTGGCTAGGTCTACGAGTTTTTTAATGGTGCTTTTGGTATCTTCGTCGACTTCGATGTCTTTTCAGCTCTGTTCGACGGTGTCTAGATGTTTTGTTAGTCTTAGGAGTAAGGTTCTGTATATAGCAAGTAGGTAAGCTCACCGGAGTTGACAATAGAGTCCAGCAATGTGTTCTCATGCTTATATTTGCAGGAATCACCTTTGATAGTCTCAATTGCTTTTCGTGCGTCCTCGTGGAAGCTGTCCCATTGTCCTGGTGGTGTCTTCTCCTTTTCCTCCATCCACTCGTATAGCACCTTGAGTCTCGCAAATGCCCTTTCGACGTTCTTAATATCTAAGTTGGCGCCTAAGGCGCTTGCCAGTAACTCCATTTCACGATCCTTGAAGTCAGGGTCGTTGAGCCGTTTTGTGGCGAAACTCTCTTCCGAGAGTTTCCAATCAGCGTGTGGCTCCAATAATCCCGAGAAAGACCGGATTTTTCGTCCTTCTTGGATCTTCTCCTGTAGTTTCCGAGTATTAACTTTCTGCGTCGTCTTCTTGTGGTCCTGTTTAAGTAGCTCTTTCTGTAAGTCCGTTTTGATCGGCACTATTACCTGCACTACCTTGACTGGATTAGACCCGAGATCAGAGAGGAACTCGTCATCATCCGGAGGTGACGGTGGCCAATAACCATATATTGGATCGTCCTGGTTATCAATGGCAATAACAGCAATCTCCTTTCCTTGACTTCTGGCTTCTTTGACGGCATCCCTCAGATGCGTTAAAACATTGCGAGGGGGTTTGTAGATGTCTTCTGCGACTTCAGGTAATAATATGATTATAGGACGTTCTTGTTTTTCCGGAGTAGCTATCTGCGAAGAGCCCCTTTTATCCGATGTCGAGGTAAACAATTTTGCGAACGGAAATGGAAGCTTCTTTCTTGCTTCTTGTTTAGGCTCAGATTCTCCTGATTTGTCCGCTTCTGTTTCCATTGACTTGGGCTTTTCAGGATCTGATGTCGAATCATCTAGTTTCTCATCAGATTTCGGCGTTTCCGACAGCTTTTCAGGCTCTACAAAATAGAGATCTCTAAATGTTGACATTCCCTCAGGAAGAGAATGGCCCGATAGTGTGGCAAAATGAGTCGCAAGGTTCTCAAAATCGTGTAGTCCCAAGGTGATAATATCGGCTCCAATGTCTCTCGCAAAGCGCTGTACCACTAGATTTAGAAATTGCTGGCCGTGGGAGGCGTGTGGCATCCGGAGTGCCATAGCATCATGACAAAACTTTCTAGGGAGTTCCATATCCGAATGGTCTTGTTGCCCCTTCGTGTCTCGAGGAAACACAAGGTCAAACAGACTCTCATACATCACAGAATCAATAGCATAATGCTCAGGCTTTTCAGCCTCTGGAGCTTGATTGCTTGATGCATCATTGATAATCAACGGGATGTCGTATTCAGCTAGTTCTTCGAAAGTTTTAATGCAACTTTTGAACCAGGAGGGCAGTTCTGACTGGGCCACTTCATCTTCTGCAGTGGCAGGCGTCATTATGCCATTTGTCGAGTCGTCTGATGTAGCAGCGGACTCGCTATTGGCGTCTTCTATGCCCTCGGGGACTTTGTCGTTTATTTTTGGCTTGTCCTGGGCTGTAGACGCATTTTGCTCTGTAATATCTTCTCCAGTCATCGTAGCAAGCTAATAGTCCTACGACTTAGAGTACTACTGCTATCGGTTGACTGTTGTGAATTTGTTGCACAATCGAGGTGGCAACTTAGGCCGCTGTAGGGATAGAGTAAGACTTATATTAAAACGTAAATAAAAGGACTCAGAACTTGTTAAAATTATTAATATTTATGAAACTTGAATACTCTCTTATTCCCAAGCTTTCGGTAGTTTTCTCTCATTTCTATAAGGAAGCCGACCCCTATGTGAGGCATCCAGCGGGGCTGTGAAAATACAACTACCACCCTAAATTATTTCATAGTCTAGGTAGGCTAAGTTGTTAAGCGCTGTAGCCTGGTTGAATGCCTAATAGAATTCTATAAAATGCTTAGTTCGTAAGCACCATTGAAATCTAAGTCTTTAGGTCCTGCATAAGCCTCAGCCACTCACATTCTTTGTGATTGGTGTTTAGGATGATGAAGCTTTATGCATCTACAATTTCCTAGTTTCTTATTTTCCAATCAATAGAGGTAATTCTCCAATCAGCCTCATGCAGGCACTTTATAATATTGACTTAGCCCCTTCGGCTTTCTAGCTATTTCAAGAGTTGAAAATATGCCTTAGAGCCTCGTCGAGATTATTAACTTGGAGTGGGCGCTCTTGATGAGCATTCTGTGTAATGGTGGCTTTTATTCGGCATGGCAACTAAGTACGAGTATGAGATACTACTGTCTCCTCGGCACATCCGCCTATTGAGGCCCCATGGTGGTCAGAAGTCAGAAGACATATCATGTGAATTGGTCATAACATCCCTAGACGACGCCCCTTCTTTTGAAGCATTGCCGTATGTATGGGGTAATCCGCTTCCTCGTATGCCAGTTCGCTGCTCTGGGAAAGCTACAGAAATTAGGTCGAGCCTGCATAGTGTACTACGGCATACATGAGACAGAGTTATGGTGTCGATACGCGAGAATAGCCATCGAATCGGGAGATTTAGCACCTCTCGTACTTGTCGACACCTTACCTCTTGAGACCCGCCCAATATCGTGGGTTGCCGATCTATCCCGACTCTCCCAATCGACGATGAAAGATCCTGTTATGCTCTTATCGAAAAAGACGAGTTATTCGAAAACATCCGTGAGGGGCGAATATCCCGGCCAAATATTTTACAGACATGACAGGCAGCTCAACGCGTCCAGGACTACGAAGTCATCCGCTCACTTTTCCGATGATGGCACAGTGTTATGTATCGAAGGCATTTCTGTTGACAAGGTGGAGGAAATGACCAGTATGGCCAAGCCTAATTCCGAAGAAGATGTTCATTTCGGTGCTATCGAAAAGATGGGATTAAAATACGACGTAGAAAAAGATATGTGGGATGAAGCCGTTTCAATAGCATTCCGCAACACCGAGGGTCGGAGTCGGGCTGAGAAAGTCAGAGTCTGGGAAGAGCACGAAAGCCTGGCTATTAGATTTCGACGATAGCCTCTCCGCGGTTGACCTACAAAAGTACCACGCGTACAGGGAACGAACGCATCGGAATTCAGGGGTAAGTACCTTCGGAAATAACTTTTTCTTCGTCTAGACAGACAGTCGCTAACACATATTCCTTAGTGGATACAAGAGACGGCTGACACTCCCTTCAAGCCTAATCTTAAAATGATAATGGAAACACAGCAATTACGTGAGAGTCAAGATACACTGACGGCTGGATACTATTTCTGCCGCACTACCGAAGGACGACTGGGCTGGGTAGCTCCATATTCTCAACCCGGAGACAAGATCTGCATAATATTGGGTTCGAAATCGCCGCATGTTCTTCGGCATAGCGTTGATGGGACTTATAAGCTTGTCGGGCAATGCTATCTTCAGGGAATCATGAATGGCGAGTATTTGAAATACTTCCTTCACGAGAAAGAGGCTATTAAGACTGGAGGCAGCCCTGCGGGCTGCACAATATGCCCGAGTTTACATAATTGCGCATGTGCCAGATACTGCCCATTGAGTTACTTTCCTATTTGGGCCATGGAAAAAATTCGACACAACATGAGGGCACCCCTGCGGGGCACCACAATAGCCCGAGTTTACGAAGGTCGTAAGTTGATTACGTGCCGCTGCTGCCGGGGAAAGGCGCTCGGCACGCTTCGCGCGCCGAGCGCCTTTCCCCGGCAGCAGCAGCTGACAACCTCGAACATTAAGCTTTGCTAAAATTTTTTTAAAAAATGAAAGATAAAAAGATTAAAAAAAAAAAAAAAAAGGAGCATGTGAGATTCGAACCCAAGCTTTTGTAAAACTTGGATTACTTTAACCTAGGTATGTAATGCGTGGTTACGTGATTAATAACCGTGGCTAACCAGGCTATGGCAAAAAAAAAAGATACGTATTTCGAGAAAAAGATAGAAGTGGGGATCTGGAAGAACATGTGAGAGTTCCACTCATTTTTGGAGATGTACCCAATAAAAACGCTCCAGAGCTGCGCACGGACGAACTTCCTATTTCGAAAATTGGCCAGGCAAAAAGATCGTCTGACAATATCCCTCGTAAACTCGGGCATAACCCCTCGTAAACTCGGGCATTAGTTGAGATTTGTGATTGGTCTATTAAAACATACAAATTGTCGAATCTTGACGCGAGACCTCGTAATCATCTGTTTCGCGTGGGCTCTGCCCAACTGTTCAAAAGAGGTCATGAATTAATTTTCGAGTTTCAGTTAACACAGCATTATTCAGTCATCACTTCTATCCCTTTTATACCCTGGGCGTGGCTTGGCGAAGCTCAGTGTGGCTAGAAAGTCCGGGCGTCGGATTTCTACGCTCCATAATTTAAGCCCGTTTGAAACTATCGTCAATCAACTTTCACGACTCGGACCGTCGATAAGCATTCCTCCGGTAGAATAGCGTCAAGAGGCATATTGTTTTATTCCATTCTGTCTGACTAGGTACATTGGCCATTTAAGCAGGTCCGTCAATCTGCTTCTCGCTCTCATCCAAGAGCCCAAGAGCCTCGCGCCGAGTTGGAGCCGCCGGATCAAAGTATGGCTTCTCAGCTAATGAAGTCACACGGGTTCCGTGCCTAGGATACTTGCCATTGTAGTCCCACGAAGCGTTATGAATAGTTATGCGGTTGTCCCAGAGCGCGCTGGTTCCCGCTGTCCAGCGGAATCGCACTTGGATGTCAACGTTCTTCTCGAAGACATCGTAGAGGTAGTTCAAGATGACGTCACTCTCTGCACGATCCAAGCCAACGATGCGATCGGTCATAGCTCTGTTAACCCAGAGAGCTTTCCAGCCTGTGGCGGGATGGACGCGAACGAGTGGGTGCACGCGTTCAACGAACTTAGGGCCTTGCTCAGGGTGATCCCGGTCTAGGTACGCATGTGCGGACCGGTACACGGCTAACTTGCCGTCAATAATCTTGCGGAAATCCGGCGATAGCTTCTCGTAGGCCGAGTATCCGCTTGCCCAGAGCGTGTCGCCACCAACGGGCGGGACAGTGTCGTTGTGGAGATGCGTGATCCCGGCTGGCTGCAGCTCATGTACGAGATCTGTATGCCACCGCGAAGCTCCTCCCGGGTTTCTGAAGTTAGCCACCCGTTCGGTAGCTTGCAGGTCGGGCCAGATAACAGTCACGCCTAGGTTGCCAGGGACTTGCGCTACTTGGGGCTATTTCGGAAATAAGCATATACACATCACTAACAGCGTTTGTATTAGAATAACACTTACGTGAACCTCGACCTCTCCATAGTATTTCCCAAGCGCCAGCTGATCTTGAGGCGATAGATCTGTTTGGTTCCTGAAGAAGACGACGCTCCTCTCAGCTATGAGAAGGGCTAGTTCGTCTTTTTGTTGGTCTGTAAGGTCCTTCAATTGCAAACCCTCAATCTCAGTTCCGATATGAGCAGTGAGGTCCGTAACTTTAGTGGCGGCAGAGAGCAGTGCCGATTTTGACTTATCCGCACGCGCTCCGGCGTCGTTATGCTTCCATTCTTTGTTTCTAATGTTATAGACATCTTGGAGGTAGAGTGGCCTGGCCGGGCGGTAGGGATAACCGTTTGACAGGTCAATACCCGCCTTCTTTAGACGCTGGAGAGCGGGCTCAGGAAGGCCAAGCGTGTCTTTACGTGGCGCCGCAACGTCCCTGATACGCTCATCAATTGGTGCAGGTGCCATTGTCACAATATTCAGTCTTCGACAGAACTTTGGTATAGTAGTAATTACTTGACAGTGTTTGAATAAGTCTTTGGTAGACTCGTCTTACTTCTATACTATTACCCCCTCACTACCGTCTCGTACGACCTTTACGAATATATAACATTATAATCATTGAATTGGAGACTCCCAACCATTGACCTAATCTCCCAATGATCCGACGACAGGTAGTTCTCCATTTCAATAGGCAAGCTGTCCTGTCAGGATGTGAAGATTGGTAAGCCATATCTGCTTTGACACAATATCAGCAGTAATAGCCATGAAGTTGCTTGCAGCATCTACTGAGGAGTAGGCTGTTCCCCGCGATTTATCAAAGCCGTCATTGGAGTTCCTTATCAATACGTGATCTTGGAGAAGGATGATGCGAGAAATCTTGCGTCTCGAGTGCAGGTTATATGCGTAATGTGGTGCTATTCGATCCTTTCTGTGGGGTTATAACATGGCGTCATGGCAGCCATGTTTGAGGTGACCACCACCTTGTCGCCCAGGTCGCCTCAATCTCACTCGCTTTTTAGCAACAAAAGGACACAACATATTCAACCCCGCACTGTTGCAGCACATACAGTCGCATGAGCCGTGGAAGAGTGTAGTTCACCAACATGCTGCTCGGAAAGTAACTATAGATATCACATATCACCATATGACGGAAGTTCGCGATCGCGAGATACAGGTGACAGGGGGAGCGACCTCATTGATAATCATGAATCAGAGCTTTCTCTTGCTGGATCTATCTGGGTCGATAGAGAACAGGGGAATCTGCATGTGAGATGTGAGATGGCACACTAGAATCCTTGTTTCTCGAGGCGTGGGATGAACTTTTTCATCACGGAGGAAAGCGGGCTTAATTAACCCTTGTATAACCTCAGATAATCTAGATGTTTTTAAATCGGAATGCCCCGGGCGTTCTAACTTTTGGTTTTGAATCTTCACCTTTCCTAGAAAGTGTATTCGAGTAATACGAGATGGAAAGCAAGGAGATCTCCTCGACTAAGGTCATAGCCGAAGCCGGCGGCGACGTGACGGCTAAGAGCACGGATCATAGTGATGTTGACTCAACTCATACTCAGTCACTATCACCAGTCGACGAGAAACCAAAGCAGACATGGAGGTCCTATTTCTGGGACACATTTGACAAGTCCCCCGAGGAGAGGCGGTTTCTGTTCAAGCTCGACGCGGTGATTCTGACATTCGCTTCATTGGGGTATTTTATCAAGTATCTCGATCAAGTTAACGTCAACAGTGCCTTCGTATCCGGTATGAAGGAGGATTTAGGCCTTTACGGTAATCAGCTCAACTACATGGTCACATGTTGGACAGTTGGTTATGTTATTGGTGAAATTCCAAGGTTGGAACCCCTTTTCTCTATACTTCAACTTTGATTTTACTAACGGTAGTAGTAACATGCTCCTAACTAAGGTTCGGCCGTCAATATTTATCCCGGCTTGCGAGGTTGTCTGGTCAGTTTTGACGATTTTGCTTTCAAAATGTCAAACAGCAGAACAAATCTACGTCCTAAGATTCTTCATCGGGCTTGCAGAAAGCAGCTATTACCCAGGCATTCAGTATATTATTGGCAGTTGGTGGTATGTATTATCATGTCTTGACCCCCTTTTTAGATTACAGATCTCGAACGCGATGCTAACGTACCCCTAGTATGTTAAAATTCTATAAAATATCCATTCACCACTTTTCCTCCGTAGATTATAACCCGAGAACGGGCACGACGAATATCCCCACTTCCTTTACTAGGCGCTAACTTTATAGCAGATCGAAAAGATGAGCTCGCCAAGCGAAGTTGTATCTTCCACGCCAGTGGCTCCATAGGTAGCATGTTCTCTGGCTATCTGATGACGGCTGTGTATCGACTAAATGGTACAAATGGCTATCGTGGATGGCAGTGGCTTTTTATCATAAACACCACAATATCGCTACCGATTGCCATAGCGGGGTTTTTCTTCTTTCCAGACGTACCGGAAATCACTCGCGCCTGGTGGTTGACGAAGGACGAGATAGCGCTAGCTAATAAGCGCATGGAGTTTGAAGGCCGAGCCAACAGGGGAAAATACACAAAAGCCACGTTCAAGAAGATCTTCACATCATGGCACATTTATGCGCTTACCCTGCTTTACATCTTCTTTAACAACGGGACAGGCTACGGTGGCCAACCAGCTTTCTCGCTCTGGCTGAAACAGGAAGGATACAGCATCGCCGCTATAAATTCGTATCCTACTATTGCAGCAGCTGTCGCTGTGATCTTCACCTATATTTATGCCTGGACATCCGATTCTCTTTTCAAGGGTGCTCGATGGCCGCCTATGATATTCTCAGGGGTTGTCAATATCATCACCAACACGAGTCTCGCCGTGTGGAATGTTCCTACAGGTTGGAAGTGGTTTTGCTACGTCATTGGTATGATCGGGGGAGGAATCAGTGGCTTGACCTTTGCGTGGGCACATGAAATCTGCGGTGGTGATAATGAGGAGCGAGCTTTCGTAGTAGCATCTATGAACGAGATGGCTTATGTAGTTCAGGCGTGGCTGCCACTAATTATTTGGCAGCAAGTTGACGGACCTCAGTATCACAAAGGGTTTGTTACCATGGTCTTCTTTGCCGCCGGCCTTATCGTCACTTCCCTCACGATACGGACGCTACATCATCGAGAAGTAGCTAAAAAGGTCCAGCTATTGAATACAGGAGCGGCCTAGAAAACTAGTATTGTTACTATCAAATTCTAGACCATACTTCTAATATAAACCATGTCAAATATGCGAATTCCTTAACTTGTGCCGTACTGGGTTAAACATAACATGTCGGATTCCTCGAGGTTTTAGTTACGGGCCTAACTGAAAATAAGCCGAAATGAGACCATTGACTTATATTTGAGGCTGTTATCTTACTTCCCCTGTCAGGTAGTATGCTCTTCCACATGGTCCACTTGTGCTACGAGCATTTCTCCAAAAAGCACGTAATCGGTACGGCAGATGGTCTCATTTCACCTAGCCTAGAGGAATCCCACGATTTATAATCACACCAAAGCATTTTGAAATGGGCAGATTGTTATCTCAAGTAGAAAATGAGGTGATCAACAGCACTTTGTTCCACAGTTATCCGTAGATTCCGCTTCTATTCATATCTCGGTGTGGCCCCTTATGTCTTATGGCCTTTCACCCCTCTCCTAGAGACAATCACAATGGGCTCCCTAACTAATGATAGTAAGACTGAGAACGGGCCACTTCTCGGTAACATTACAGATGTGGCTGTCATCGGTGCCGGCATAAGCGGAGTGGTGTCAACGGCCCACCTCCTCCGGGCCGGGTTCAACGTCACCGCGTTCGAGCGGACCGGCGTAGTCGGCGGCGTATGGGACTACGAACCTCAAGCAGACAGAGCCCCACCATTCCCTAATGTTAGACCTCCTGTTCCGAATTGGTCAGAAGTCGAGAAAGAAGGGTTAAGCTCAGATGAAGTTGCGCTGATACATGCTCCGCCTAATCCCTGGTACGTATCAAAACATTATGCTTACAATTCTCTCTTCTACTCATACACAACACCAATTCTGAACACATACCGACATTGATCCCTAACCATCTTTGAGTCATCATGAAAATCTCATAATATAATGAGTTAAAGTTGTTAATTGAATTCTGACACATGATATTGACATTTTCACAGCTACGCCGGGTTAAAGAATAACATCCCAACCCCTGTTATGCGAAGCAGCCTACTACATTGGCCGGAAGGTAGTGAGGACTTCGTGGACCAAAAGGTGGTTAACACATATATCAACGATATTGCTCGGCTCCACGGCGTCAATGATCACGTACAATTTCACACCCGAGTGGAAAGCGTGTCTAAGCCGGAAGGCGACAGCAAATGGACCGTAAAAACGAGCACATTTTCGAGAACGGATTCTGGTCACACGTTGACGAAGAAGACCTGGAAGTTCGACGCGGTTGTAGTAGCGAGTGGACACTACCACACTCCGTTCGTCCCAGATATTCCGGGATTAGCAGCATGGAAGCAAAGATTTCCGGATCGAATTACCCACTCAAAGCAATATCGGACACCCGCTCCTTTCGCCAATCAGACAGTGCTCATAATTGGCGCCGGCGTCTCAGCCGTTGATATCGCGAACGAGACAGCTGCTTTAGGGGCTAAAATAATTCAAAGTAGGCGAGTAAGCAAGTATGATGTACTTGGACCGCGTCTCCCCGAAGGTGTCACCAGGGTCCCACTGGTCGCCAAGTTCGTCATCGACGACAATGCCGAAGACGATAAAGCCCAAGCATTAAAATCCGGCAATGCAATACCCGGTAAAGCCATACTCGAGGACGGGCAAGTTATAGAAGGAATCGACCGTGTCGTTATCGCTACGGGGTACATCACCACTTACCCCTTTCTTGGGGATCTAGAACAGCCTCTACTCCCGTGGCAAGATGCCGACGACAAGGTGCTCATAACATCCGACGGCTACATTACACATAATCTACACAAAGACATATTCTATATTCCAGATCCATCACTAGCATTCATAGGTGTCTCACACTACGTGTCGACATTTTCGCTCTTCGATTTCCAAGCCCAGGTTGCAGCCAAAGTCTTCGCAGGACATGCCAAGCTCCCACCCAAGTCGGCCATGAGGCAAGAACACAAGGAAAGGAAAGCTCGGTTCCAACCCGACGATAAGTTCCACAGTATGTTTGCCATAGAGGACACGTATATAGAAGAGGTCTTAAACTGGGTCAACGGAGACGCGGCGAAAGCTGGAAAAGAGCCACTGCCGGGTTTGGATGAGGAGTGGCACGGCGGCTACAAGCTCTTCAAGGAAAGACTTAAGAGCTCTAGAGGCCCGTAGAAAATTGGACGTATTGCTAGACATATCAAGTATTATATGGGATCGTAACATGGGACACAATCCAACTTACCTTGATGCATACCATGGATGCAATATTCGTGTATAAATTCCAGGAAATATTATGAGGATTCACCCCAAGAGATAGGTTCTAGTAAATATATACGATGGTCTTTGCGTTCCTGAAGGGGTACCTGCACCAATAGCTTTGAATCAAGCCGATGGCGTCAATGCGAACTAAAAGTGGCATTCATATGCTTATCACGCCATAATAAGATAGACTTTGAAAGATCTGCATAATGATCAAAGCCATAGTCAAGGCTTGTTTCATAGTTCCTACAGATTGTATAGAACTAACAGCGAGAGCTCTGCCCCTATTAATGCTCTCGTTACACTTCACTCCCTTATACACCCTCTACATGCTCTGCTAACTCGTAAGTAGGTAGCTATACAGTCAGTCGAAAAATATATCCGACTTCATCTCTATGTCATGCTAGAGGTAGCTTGACTCTGTGGTCTGTACGACAAATATTGTAGGTACATGACTGCACCATGAAATTTTTCTGCTTTTCTTGCCATTCGCCTCCAGGTAGCTGGAGGTGAGGTGATGAACTTAGAAATTCCGATTTAACTGGTATCCCCCCGATTACCAAGCCACAGCTCAAAAGTCTTAATGAGACTGCTGCTTTCACGAACATGTTGTCCTTGGTCTTTACAACCGGTGATACCGGCAGCGGCGGCAAGCCATAGTATGACATTGTCGACATTCGTAGATGAATACGGGCATGACGTCACCACATTCTTCGCATTCGCGAGGTCCTCTCTTAGAAAACCATCGGTCATGTTGACACTCGTGGTTGTGTCTGAGATCTTCCATGAGTTGCTGGATTCGCGTCCGTTGAAGGATGTCAAGGGCTGGAAATTGGAATATAGGCCGTTCTCGTGCATGTTGGAATACAGGCTGTTCTCGTGCATGTTGGACTACTGGTTGCGCCGCTACCTCTTCTATTTCACCTTCACTCTCATCTTCACTCTCTTCCTCAATTTCATGTATTATGTCCTGCTGACGACGCTCTTGATTCAAGGCCTGCTGCTGAGCCTGTTGCTGAGCCTGCTGCTGAGCCTGTTGCTGAGCCTGTTGCTGAGCCTGTTGCTGAGCCTGTTGCTGAGCCTGTTGCTGAGCATGCTGCTGATTGGCAACCGGGTGCTGAAAGGGTGGCCGACCATTTAGATGTAGTCGAAAAGGTATCGGATTTCCACGAGGTATCACCTCCTCCGGAGCATCCTCAACTTGGCCACGGGCATCAATCTGAGCAGCACGTGCGTACAGACGATGTTCATCCCAGTGCTCGCATTGGCAAGTCTTCCAGCGACCACCACAGACATAGCAAAATCCGAAACCGCATCGACAGCTATCAAAGGTTAAGTATGCATCGTACGAATCTAATAGTAAAAATTATCCTAAACTTACGTCATGTGATTGCATCCAGTGTTCAACTCAACCATCGCCCAGCAGTTTTGGCAACGTTGCCAGTGTTGTTCGGTAGCTAGTTGAAAGACTTGTTGAAGCTGTTCGTCATTTGGGCAATCGCCGTTATGGGTAGCACCCTTGCAAGTCATGCAGGTTCGATACCCGCACTCGCCACATGTCGCTATATCGTTTAGATAATTGGTTGCTGGAATAAATCGGGCGCAATTCTGGTTATGGCAGTATGTTCGACGAGGGGTAGAAAACTCAAGAGCCTTTTGGCGGAAGTGACGGACTACGTCGCTGTCAATAAATACCTGATTCTTAACTAATGGGATGGATTGTCTGCAGCATCGCGGAGGAAAGAGGGATTCATCGTTTGAAGCATCTCGGAAGAGACGTGTGAGGCACTCGCGACAATATTCATGGCGGCAGGGAGCGCGAGCCAGCTCTGCGAAGTGCTTTTGGTCTCCACAAGCGTCGCATGTCCTTGGTGGTCTACTAGGTTGGCGTGAAGCAGCCCATGAGGAACTCTCTGGCTGGTTTATGGTGGCTGTATCGTCGTCGTCGTCGTAATCGTCAGTGCCACTCATGGGATGATCAAAACCGGTATTGTAGATGACCGAGAGCTTCTCAAGGAATTCCTCATCGCTGCTCATAGCTTCAGGGGTAGCTCGCTGGGCCACGGCCTCATCTTGTCCATTGCTCAAAGCGAGTGACATTTCATGGTCAGCTTGAGCAATATCTTCTTCATCGTGGGCCTGGGAAAGGACAGCGCCGTCAGACTGAATTGCTCTCAACATGCTTCTAGTCATTCTTTCATCACTAAGACAGGTCTCTGCAGCTTGCAGTTCTTCCAGAAGAAGGTTAAAAGCCATCTGAGCGTCCGTCTCGGACCCCTCGACTTGTTTTCCCTTTCTGGTAGTAGTAGTAATGAATTGCTCGGCATCTTCCTGCATTAACCGAAAGGCGAGGGCGATATCCTCATCGCCCATAGCTGTGTAGACTGACATGTCCATGGCCATGATTGGTTAGAAGTTGGCGTCAGAAGTGTGTAAATATAGTTGGTGTTGCATAAAAGTGCAAGAAAAAGAGACGATTATGGATTTGGTGTGTGCGCGTCTATGTAATTTTAGGTAATTTCAAATGGAAAATAGCACTTTCCGTTCGGTCCAACTCCTTCCAAGGTTTTTCTTCCTTAGGCCCAACTACATGTACCTACATATGTGCATGCCTGAGGTAGGTACATACATTTCTAGAGGAGTTGACGGGGAGCAGTTGCCATTTGTTAGGTACATTAGGTAGGTACTCTTTTTTTGTCGCGTATCACTACTGCGAGGCGCCTGTATGGCAACACATAGTTGGCTACTACCTCTTTTCCCGCCACGTCAAACGCCTATCAGGGTAGCACGCTGCTGCTTCCATTTATTCTGGGTCGAGTTGGGCCAGGTACCTAAGGTACCTTCGTCATAGCATTTGTGATATTTGACAGGTCTCTTTGTATTTGGGGTTATGTCTGCTATGTCAATAAATTTTTCGACTCTTCTCCACCTTCGCAATATCTACGAACGCCTTCAAAAAAGTACATATAAATAGAGGATACAAGCCGACAATCGGAAGTACCTTTACTGATAGAACGGGTGGTCCATTGCTGGATTCCCTTTACCGGAGTTGACAGGGATCCATCTCCGACAATCTCTTGAAATACCTAGATACACTTCTTTCTATACCTCACATACGTTGACACCTTGCTTACATGAATTATATGCGTATTTTAAATTTATAAACTTCTGTTTTACTGAGGTATTAAATGCCAAGCAAGCCTTTACAGTCTCTATCGTGATGGTTACCATGGAGTACCTACCTAGATATAGCTTCTCCTCTAAACAATAAAAATGGGACTATGTATGTCTCATACTTTTGTGAGACGTCTTATCGTCGCGGGGTTCCGACAATCGCGAAAAGAAAGCGGGAAAAGTGAGTACCTAGGTAGCCATGACCACAAACCAGGCCGGTTCAAAAGACCATATATTAATGTAACCAAACTAGAGTGAGCCAGGTGGGACTTTGCGCCCTTCAACCTTCTTCAGTTGAGCGTAATTCAGTAAGATAGAACAACTTATTGAAGTCAAAGTAATCTTATACTAACTACCTAAGGATGAAGACGACAAGTAGGCTTCTGAGTACTATGTACATACTCAATCATTACAACTTGAGTAAAACACAGCTATTCATTTACAAAAGTCATCCTGCTTAATTGCCATTTCATTTAGCTATAACAGTAATTTCATCCCTGAAATAGGTAGTTAATGAGTAAAGCTACCTATCAGGCTTACAGCTGACAGACTTATCTGCCAATAGATCTTCAGCTGGCAAGATACGATATGTCTCGGGAGCTCCTCATTTACATAGTATAGAACATGTAATTTATATTCTCCCAATCACGTCAGGCACATTACTTTATCAGGCACATTACTTTATAAGATCTATAGATAGAATTCAATAACTACCTACCTATATAGCCAAAGAGCCTTATACTTTTATAAGATCCAATATTTTTTCGGGTAATGGGATGAGACGCATGAAATGGCATATCAAATCTTCCACGGCACCGTGATCCACTCACTCGGACCATCAGACCTCATCATACTCGAGAGCGCCTTACTCGTAGTTGGCGCCAATGGCAAGATAATCAACCTAGTAGAAGATACCCCCAAGGACAAAGTACCCTCAATACTATCATCATTAGACATCCCCTCCTCAGCCCTCAGGGACGTGCGCTACCTAACCCGCGGCCAATTTTTAATCCCAGGATTCGTCGACACGCACAACCACGCGCCACAATGGGCGCAACGCGGTCTAGGGCAAAGCATGCACATCCTCGATTGGCTAGAACAAGTCACCTTTCCCAACGAGGCGCGGTTCCGCGACCCGGCGTACGCACGCCGCGTCTACTCGAGCTGCGTCGACGGCTTCCTGAAGCAGGGGATCACCACAGCGTCGTACTATGGCTCGCTCCACGCGGAAGCCACCAAGATCCTCGCAGACATATGCCTAGAGAAAGGCCAGCGCGCCCTCATCGGTAAATGCAACATGGACCGGAACGCGCCGGAATATTACCGGGACGCGAACGCCGCGGCGTCGCTTGCGGACACAGAGGACTGCATCGCGCACGTGCGGCGTATCGATCCAGAGGGCGTGCTGCTCAAGCACGTACTAACGCCACGTTTTGCCATTTCGTGTTCGCCGGAGCTGCTTGGGGGGCTCGGCGTACTTGCGGCGGCGAACACGGATCTGCCGATCCAGACGCACTTCAACGAGGCCGAGCAGGAGATGAAGTTTACGCAAGAGCTGTTCCCGCAGTTCAAAGGCAGCGAAGCGGACCTTTACGCACACTACGGGCTACTAGGCGAGCGCTCAATCCTCGCTCACTGCTGCCATATGAGCGAGCACGAAATGAGTCGCGTCGCGGAGCTGGGGTGTGGTGTTGCGCATTGTCCCATCTCCAACATGACGGTTGGCGGGGGGTTTATGGCTGCGCCAGTTCGCGAGTTCCTACGGCGCGGCATCAAGGTCGGCCTTGGGACCGACAGCGGGGGCGGGTTCTCAAGCAGCATTCTAGATGCAATGAGGCAAGCCCTCGTAGCATCGAATGCGCGGGAAGTCATGAGCGGGGGTGAGCACAAAGGGCTTAATATAGGGGAATTGTTCTATCTGGCCACGTTAGGAGGCGCGAAGGTGTGTAGTCTCGATAGCAGAATTGGCAACTTCGAGGTTGGGAAGGAGTTCGACGCTCTATTTATCGACGCGAATGCACTGGGTGTTATGACTATACTAGATGATGAAGACTCCATTAGGACGATATTTGATAAATTTGTCATGACTGGCGACGACCGGAATATCAAGGAAGTGTACATACGTGGGCGGTCGGTCAAGTCTTAAGATAGAATAGGAATAAATGAAATTTTCGTCTAGCTAACTCCATGTATAGGTACGGATTGGGGTAAATAGGTTCTGCAGAAATACAATTTTTGTGAGTCTTATTCTTAGGCATAACGTAAGAGCAGCATCTAGAAAATAGGGGTATCTTCTGTTTTACTTTATTCATTTATGTAATGAGAGCTAAAGCCCTGTCGTACTGCTTTCATCTTCAATCCTAGCATATTATCAGATAGCCGCAATGTAGTTATTATACTTGTACATGGTATAAGGGTATATATAGGTTACCGCCCTGTCGGCGGAGGAGGGAAGTTGAAATTAATCTGCTTAGTCTCTACAGGACTTCCCGTATTACTGGTCCTCCGATTTTTTGCCGCGATACCGGAGGTCACCCTTTCCCAAGCTCCGCCTCCTGTCGGTCGGCTGGAACTGCGAGGTGGCATATCCCATGTTGGTGTACTCCGTTCCCAGGCGCGGCTTATGAGGGGGCTAGCAGTAGAGCCAGATATTGGGCTACTGAATACGGTGTTAGGGTTGGTGCCTATTTGTGGCGAGCTATCTGAGTACTCGGCAGGGTTATACTGCCTTAGAGGTAGAAGTTGTGCTGTGCTCTTGGTGCTAGTAGTGCTAGCAGGCTCATCGGTTGGGGAGAAGAATGCGGCCTTAGGCGAAGTTGAGTAGTGTACATTACTTGGGATCGCGGGGATGGCCGTAGCAATGTTGTGTGGTATGACCTTATTGTCTGACCTAGAGAAAGAGTTGAGACCCATGCTGTCGTTCAAAGTCTGTCTTAGTGACTCCGGGTAAACAGGGTTAGAGGCAAGGGCAGAGAATGGGCCTGCGTAAGGGTTCTCCTCTTCAATGGTACCGTCAGACGGATTTGGGAAGAACGCAGGCGACCGAGGAGTTAAGTGTGCTTGGCACCGAAACGAGAGTGTGGAAACAGTGCGATGGCGGTTCCTCTTCTGTGCCATCGCTGATGCTTTGACATCTCCGAGTAGAAGACGGCGGTTACGACGTCTACGGCAGCGTACGAATAAAAAGCCAGCTATAGCCAAAACAATGACAACTGCGCCAACTGCAATCCCCACTATCTGAGTTACGGATAGGGTAGATTGCTTCTCATCGTCGGATTTTTCGATAGAAGGATCAACAGAACTGATCGTAGTTTTGGTGAAGACTGTATCATTCAGACCGATTATGGTTCCAGTAGGTGGCTGCTGTTGACACCCTGCGTCAAGAGTGATGAGGACTGTACTAGTGATTAGTATTATGGTATTATATGAAGATGAAGGTGATTTACAGTTGGCTAAGTAGTCTTGGTCATCGGAAACGCTCACGCAAGCCTTGCACTCCGAGACTGCAGCATCAAGCATGCCATCCGAGCCACAATACGAATAACCATTCTTCTTAGGATCAAGATTGCCGTCTGTCAAAGCCTCTTTAAGCCCCCCACATGCGGTAGATGTCGCACATGGAGTGGATGCTACTCCTGTGGCATTAGGAAACCCGAAAATGCAATAGTCAAACGTATATCTGAGGTTATCTATATTTGTATTAGATGAGAATATTAAGTAGCTGTGATGTACTTACATAAGAACCAAAGCTGGTCACTTTCATCCCCCTGAGCAAAGTTGCTATCCTGAAGGCAACTCATGCATTTTCGGAACTTCTTGCCTGCAGGCAATGTAGAATATTCGGTATCATAACACGAAATATCCAAATTGCCAGTGCTTGATGAGTTGGGATCGGAAAAGTCGAGGCCAGTGGAGTCAACGCAAAGCGAGGCGCATGGCGAATTTGGCGTAACCTGCAGACTGGTGCTATATCGTACGAAGAGAGTAAGGATAAGAGCAAATGCAAGAGGAGCCATCTCGCCTGGAGATCAAATATTGGTAAATAGGAGGGTATCTCGTAATGAAGGAACGTCGATAAAGACCGAAGTATTATAAGAAGTACAGTAAAGGATGATATTAAATTTCGTAAAGTTAATACCGCCAGCCAGCTGGTCAAGGTCTTGGATAAGCTCACTAGAGAGCGTAGAAATAGAAAAGGTCTTAAGATGGAAAAGGAGTGTACAACATTCGATGAACTACTTGAGAGATTAGAAGCCCGGCACAGGCCGAATAATATATGAGATTCGGTCGGTTACCCTTTAGCTTAGGAGGCAGACGTTCATAGCGATGCATCGCGCGCAAACGATTTTACACTACTACCAACCTAGTGGTAGTCGGCGCCTATGTAGATGTAAATGTGCCGATAGCTTGCACGAAAAGGTAACATTGCAGCCATACCCACAATTCCTCCCTTGTACTAGCGAGAGAATACCCTGGGTGATATATCTCAAAGTAGGCGAGCGATGATTCTTACGCTGTTGAAAAGACCCGATCTTGGATAGTGTGAGATAGACCTACCTCTAAAGGTTATCCGATAAGAGGATGAACCAATGGGACAAGTATATGATCTATACATTCTGGTCCCTAAGCGCCGTGATTTGTTCGGTACCTATCTTACCCGGCAGCTCTAGTGGGTCGGTAATGAGGTCGCTGGCGGCAAAAAATCACGGCCATTTGGCCCCCATTTAGAGGCCGACAAGACAGGGCAGCCCTAATTTCAGCTCAGCTCCGTTTAAGGAGAATTAAAATCGTTTCCCGTTCAATTAGTCAAGTAAGTAGTTATCTAATAGGCCGTTTGATATATTGGATAGTCGTCAATATAAACCTACAATTATCATGGCTGCTTTGGAAGAGTTATCCTAAAGTGATTCGCAGATCGTCAAGCCAAGAATGTTCCAACTTGCGCAGTAGAGGTTTCGCTATTTAGTGTGCCATAGGTACTACGTAATGACGAGCAATTTGTTGTAGAGTTGCAACAGAGAGTACTAAAGGTTGCGGGGGCGCTTCGGAAGGAATATCAAGTGATCGGGAGATAATACGATTGGACGGAGAGATATAGGCAGCCCTACCGGAGAAGAAGCACATGGTATCTTCTGCTGGGCGTAGACAATGTAACTGTGATAAAAGGCTTGCAGAGTGCAGGTTGAAGATATTGCGAAGGTTGCAGATAATAAACAGGCGCTTATGTTGATACATAAGGGGAAGTACAAATCAGAAATAGTCCGTGCTCAGATTTATGACCAGACATATCACATATGTATATGCATAAAAATAGACTTAATCTATCCTCCATTTAGCTTAGACCAATCTCGGTTCGTCAATCTTATGAGCTTTGGAGAACTTCTCAACATCAAATTTCACATTATGTTCTCAGGATTCACTATAGTTAAAAGCAGGATGCGCGTATAGTCCAAAGGAACCTGTGATATTACTGATCTACTACGCTTATATAGGTCTATCCGCTTTGGTATCATTTACCCTCTATCCCGAATCCAAAGATATCAATATGAAATATTCCGAATCTATCTTTAATCTAAAGAGTGTTGTGAGCAGCGTCGGCGCGAGAAACATCAATTGAGCCATATTCCAACCTCTGACCTCGAGTATCCTCTCGTGTACCTGTTATTCTCACCCGGTTATCAAAGAAAAATTGTATCAAGACCTTGTGCTAGTCCAGCACAGCCCGTCCTTTCAGCATCGTGTTCGCGGAAATATGAATGATGAATCGTCGAGTAGCCTACATCATAACTCTTACTTCTCGGCCGTCGACCACCGTGTGTGATGTGTGCATACATCTCCCCTGTTGGCAATCTGCATGGAAAGCGATCCCAACTGTATCCCCAACATGTACTGCGGTGGCGCCGCCGGGTGCCTGCAACGTGTACTCCCCTGATTTTATTATCGGGCGCTGTGCTCGTTGAAATGGCCCCTTCAGGCTCGTCGACGTTGCGTAGTTCACGTTGTAGCTTGGCTCCAAGTAGCAACCGCTGCTGAAGAACAGGATGTACAGCCCATTGTCCGTACGCAACAAGCTCGGTGCTTCCACTAATGGACCATCCTCGTCGCTGCGGTTGAAAATTTGAACAGGCTCGCCAACTTTCGTTACACCATCCTCTTCGACTTCCTGGAGCATGATAGGCGTTGGTACAATCGGCTTTTTGGTGTTGCTGCAGCTTCCGCCATGACCGACACTATTTCCATCGATCTTATAAAGGACGTATTGTTTGCCGTCCTCGTCTTCGAATCCAGACGCATCGATAGAGCCACCGGCTGAGAGGTCGCAAGCAAAAGGTTCCTCCTCGGGTATGTACGGACCGGTGATGGCGTCTGCTACTGCCGCGCCGATGCAGTGGTGAGCCGAATCTTCAGCTACCTCGCCGCTGTAATACATAACGTATTTCCCGTTGCGCGCGCGACGCACATCAGGGGCCCAGGTATGTCGTCCGGTAGTCCAGGCAGCCGAGTGAGGAAGGGCGTCGACATCCTTTAATAGATTCCACTGCCCATCGAAGCTCTCTCCTGTAGCTACCTGGACTTGCTTATTCTTTCCAGCCGTCCCAAAGGCATACCAGGTACCGTCTTCGTCTTGGAATATTGATGGATCAGCGAAGTCATCGTCGAACACCGGATCATCGCTTGCTGTTCGGAGAGATTGTACGGGTATCGCCGACGCGGAAACGAAAATGAATGACAGCGCGGCGGCTGCAAGTAGACTAAGGAGCTTCATCCTTAATAACTCGCATATCGAGCAAGCCAGCTCGAAACAAATCTGGTGCTAAGGCTGAACCTTAAAAGCAAAGACAGTGTTTGTAGACGGAGCTGGTACGTGACTGAGAGGCGATCTATAGACTAAATAACTGGACCGAATCTCGCTTCGGCTTTGGCATGTCGATCCGGACGGTTTCGGTTGGCGCTCGTCCATTTTATAGAGAAATAATAGTATGTGTAGAACATGGCTCCGTAAGTCTAATTATTCTACGCAAGTCTGCTATCGTATCCTATTCTTCCCGATCTAAAGCATACGTGCAGTATCACAGCAGGAAGAAGCAATGGATATAGCCAATGATGTAGCCTAAATCACCGTGTAACTGGCGGTGTCGAACCATACTACTGAACCGCATATCCGTCTAGGTCACTCTGTAGGACGCTGTAAAGAAAAAGAAAGCATCCGGCTAGAACGGCCGGCTTGGCCTCTACGGATATGCATCTATGGCTGTCGTGGAGCCTAAAGTCGACCCATCTGCTCAAAACAGATTCAGATGTTCAGGAGGTCGTGACATTGTGTGATTTATGCGTCGTCATAAGTTATATTGCCTATCCCCGAGTGATTATGATTCTCAGTCGGATACGAGACGGAAACAGCGGGTCGTCTGCTTTCAAAGTAACATAAACAGGCATCCAAGCATCAAAACCAATGGAAAGACTAACAGTTCTTTCGCCTAAATCTTACTTGAAATCTAGGGGTTAATAAGGCAAGTCGTCTAGGTCAACTTACGGACAACTGCCGACAATTACCAATGCCAAATTTACCCATGGAGATGGCAAACTATTTTAATACATACCCCTGAAAGTGGCTTCTCTATGCTAGTGATGTTGTAGTGTAAAGTCAATAGTTAAAGATCTTCACCGAACTTTGTTTCGATCTTCCAACGACCAATGTTAAGGAATTCTGGATCAATATCAGTGCGGGTCTATGCAACATTGAGGCTGATATATACCCCTGTACCGACAGCCCTGAACCACCACCCATACAGACTGATCTACCTGAGAAACAGATGTCTTCTCAGACATGTTTGAACGACATATCAGCTTGGCGATCATCTAGTAGGCATGATTCTAGTCTCATAGCTACCTGTTAGTCTAATCAGCGAGCTTGAGAAATAGAAGTCGCACATATACGTATAAACTAACTTGACTCCGGCAGTCCGGATCTCCGCGAGTTGCACATACCTGTTCTAGAGCAGGCGACACCGTACATGGTTACAATAGACGTGGTTCGTGCACACTACCTCCCCCTATCTAAGAACTGTCGAGCAAATACTGTACAGATTGAGATATGGCCTTAGGTAAGTGATAATGAAGATCATGAGTGGGAATTACTCAAGCCAAGTAGGTAGGCATCAATGCCGATCACTTCATAACCACATCTTGGAACATCCATATCCCATGTCGATATGTACGCACGCACAAAATATCCCCGTTAATAACAGAATTATCGTATTATCAGTCGTAGCATAAAAAGTCTATTTGGTCTACACCACCATTCAACTCGCACAGCACCACCGCAGCGCCACCCAGACGATGTTCAACACATAAGGCACGCGAGAACACAAGCGAATTCAAATTTCCATGAGCGCGTGCCCATGTACCACCTACGGTAACACTGTCGGGGCAAAAAAGATCACGAGCTCGAACGACGTGAAGAAACTAGCACCGAGCAGACATTTGAGACAAGCACGCTTAAAAGAAGTTATTTTTTTTTGAGCTACCTCCCCACATAGGAAGGTAGATCCTCTTTTCCCACGTGTGCAACTGGCAAAAAAAAGAAAGAAGAGTCTAAGATGCTGTGGCCAGAATCACGATCCTGATCTTAGAGGGGCTGAGTCGGGATAAGAATCTCGTAGGCCCCGCAGATGACGAGAGTCTGGCATCACGATCAAATAACATACGGACGTATATATAAGCTTCATTGAGAGAACACAATACTAGATTTAGGCGTTGTTGTGATTGAAGCTGGGAATATCCCTACTGCTATAAGTCATCCCTCACAGTTTTACGCGCTGTACCAACTTATTCATTGGCAGTCTTACTATCGTCAGTTTTCTGTGGTCAAGTCTGACGATTTAACATAGATATCGTCCTAGTGCGTGAGCATATGGCTACGTACGTATTATTATGCAGCGGCGCGACGACGAAACGTTGCTTACCAAGAGCCGTGTTGTCGTGCTTATTAGCAGTTTGCCCGAGTAAACATAACACAAATGCGAGAAACATGTCGAGCTTAGAAAGTCAAGAGGGGCAAACATCAATCATCAGGTCACAGCATCTCGCCCAAGAGCGACAAAGTTGGATGAAACACTTCATGTTCAACTGGCGATAATTCGTGGTATCTACTATGTTCCAGAATCCACATGCCGCATTTCATCCTCTGAAATCTCGAGACATCGTAAAAACAAAATAAGCAGAGGTCCTAAACGCCATTTTCCAGACCCTTAAAAACTGTATGATACAGCAGATAACGCCGCAAGCCAAGGCATATACATGCAACTAGCCACTGACCGACCAAATGGTATCAACCAAATGCAACTCGGGAGAAACCCCACTCAGAACTAGATAGGTTTTCCTTTAATCTGAGTCAGAATCGTCCTTCTTTCCCAGCGAGGAGCGCTTTGCTTTGGCTGCCTTCTTCTCTGCCTTGCGTCTCTTGCGCTCGGCCTTCTCTTCGGCGGTCTCTCCATCGTGCTTCTTGCGCTTCTTCTTGTCATCCTCGGCTGTGGCAGGCGTAGGTGAAGGGGGATTCTCTTTCGAGGGAGTTTGGGCGGGAGCTTCGGTCATGGTAACATCAGCGGCAGCTGGCGTTGCTGCTACGCCATCAGCCGGAGCACTATAGTCCTTGTACTCCGACGTCCACTTGGCGGGTGTTGCCTCGTTCGCTCGTCCAAACTTGTCCAGCTTTCCAGATGCCTTCAGCTTCTTTTTCTCGGTAGCAGTAGGGCCCAGACCCCATCGTCGAGGGTACAGGTCTCGCTCCATGATACATCGCTTCACCTTTGCTACTACACCGTGATCGCAAGACGACATTTCGACGGTCGACATCATAGCAATACCAAGAGCAATAGCCTCACCCTTCGTTGTCATCAAAACAATCTCCTCGTGAACTTCAATGCCATCCTCTATAATCGAATATTAGTTTTAATCAACTTAACGGAGGGAGGAAATATCTTACCGTATCGTAGCAAGCCAGGGATCATGAGCTTTGCACCATAGCAAATAGCATTAACAGTGCTGTCCTTGACTACGATTCTCTTGTACGACGTAAGAAGAGTCTCTAGGGGCGCAATGACCTTGCGCAGGTAGGATTCATCTCTGGTATTGTCCATCATCCACTGGGCATCGAGAACATCATGAAGCGTCACAAGGTCCTTCGTCTCATCCATAGCACCACTTCGCACACGTCGCAGTTCTTGCATATGTGCACCTACACCAAGTAGGAGACCCATATGCACACAGAGGGTTCGGATGTAGGTTCCGGCCTCACAGCTGACCCAGAAAATACCGAGGTGGCGGTCATTGTCGAACTCGATGACTCGGCTCTCGTGGATGGTTCGGATACGAAGCTGTCGCTTGACAGCAGAAATTAGAGGAGGTCGCTGGAAGAGGGCACCGGTCAAGGTCTCGAGAGCTCGTGAGAATTGCGCCTCGCCACCAGGAAGCTTATCGTGTAATCGAATAACGGCAACATATTCCTTTCCGGCACCTTGCTGAGACTTGACCAATCGAGTAGCACGATCAACACAGACAATCAAGCAACCTGTGACCTTGGGATCAAGGGTTCCACTGTGACCTGTCTTCTCAACACTATATTCGCAGTCAGCTTTCATCATCTTCCTGCACGGGCCAAAGCACAAATTCATACCGTAAAATTCTCTTCACCCAAGCAACAACCTCGTGACTTGAGGGGTTCGAAGGCTTATCGAGGTTAATCACACCAGAGCTAATGTAGGACTTAAGGTCTCGAGTCAACGGCGAGCTGCCATTGGGAATGGGAGTGAAATGTCCAGTTCGGATGAGAACTATTTGTAATTAGGTCAGTGTCGCAGATTAATTTTAGTCATGACTTTATTCACGTACGCTTGTCGTAGTTCTTCAACAACAACGGCCATGTGCTCGTGTCAACAGACGGAGTGACCGTGGTTGGTTTAATAGAGAACTCGTCCTCCTTGGGCTTAATATCGTCCTTGGTCGCCATTTTAACCCGTCTTGATGATTACCTGTTTCAATTATATAAGCTTGTACGCGACGGTGTTGGCGTGAAGGAGATTTTCCAATGACAATTGCAAATGGAAGATTTGCCTCGGACGCCGGGTCTGCGAATTGAAAAAAATAAAATAGAAAAGCTCCAAAAATTTTCTAGCTATTGGATGTGGGGAAAACTGATGGAGACTTGGTCCAATCAATAGCTCTAGCCACAACTAGCGCTCAAATTGGCTTATCGATAGCATACTTAGAGCCGGAACTCTAGCCACTCAGTAAGCCCGTTCGTTCACTTTTTAACACTCCTTTTCCTCTATACACGTAGATATAACTTACTCTCTTGCATTAGACTAAATAAATAAATATCTTAGAAGTCAGCACTTAGTATCAGTTCACAGCTCATGATCCTTTATCCACTTCTGAAACTTTCCCTCCCCTTCCTGTTTCTTCTTGGTTTTCTCCTCATCCGAGATACGTTTTAGCATGCCTTCATTAACAATTCAAACGGGCACAACAAGTCTTCCAAGTCTCTCAGTGCAGCAATGGGCTCTTGTCCACCTCGCTCAGCTGTGTTTCTAATTTAGCGACCCATAGTTCCGTGTACGTATCAAACGGACCAGCTTTCAGCAACGGTGGCTGTCCGCCTACAATAACACCGCTATCATCTAGAGTTAACGCACCAAACTTGGTTACCATCTCAGGAATCTCAGAACTCTGTATAGCGGCGAAGATGCTAGCTAACTGCTGAACAGCATCAATAGCATCCTCTAGAGATAATGAATCAAATTGGGCATCTAGATCCGACCCAGGCTTGAATTCACTTATTGTCCACCCAAATCCAGTCTCGCCAGGTACTTCAGGGTACCTACATGGTGACCATGCATAGACAGCGGGAACTACCGCGTCAAGTCCCCTAGACTGAATTGACTTTCGGGCAAGATGCTGAGCTGCAACATCGTTTTCCACGCGGTTGGCGTTTTTCAGCCCTTCTGCAAGGGGGTTGCTCATGCGAACCACTAGCGTCGATATACCCTCAGCAGGCGGAGCTGATGTGCATGGTTGTCTATGGGGAAATGTTGCCAGAACTGCTGAAACTTCAAGCTCTACTTTATATATAAAGTTATTGAAATGAAAAGGGCAATGTTCAACGTATGCAATGGGTGTCACTCGTGTAGACTGCAATAGTTAGACTCATAATACACACTGCTAAGAGGCATCTTCTAATATTTACCTTCAAGTTATACTGCTGCAGTATTCGCTGTAGAGCCTCTAAACGGCGGTCGAAGCCTTCTTGGTTGAAATTCATCTCGAAATAGCAACTTATAAATATCTCAGGTCTGTTGATGTTCAAGCCTAAGACAAGTTATTTATACCCTCGAATCACAAGCAACGTTCTTACTACCTATCTTTTAATACCAAATTAGTTACCGGGAGTTCTGAGCCGTATGAACTCCGTGCCAGCAGTAACTTATAAGTAATATTCGTATAGGCTATCTAATCCTTACCTAGAGTAAGAGTCAAGACTGTAGAAACTATATCGATTAGAATCACAAGCAAAACCATGAACAGTTGGAGATAGTTGTACATTTTGAAAGAGCCATGATAAGTTTATATCCACGATTCCAAGATGCTCAGCTTGTAAGAAAACCCGAGGGTAATAATACAATACACCTACTTGCCTACCTCCTAATATAGTTGAATTCCTATCGTACACGTATTCAAGTAATCCAATTGCTCCAACCCAGCCGTTCATCTCCTAGTTTTCCAGGCAGCATAACCACAACCCTCTCATTCGACCCCATCTATAAACCATGCTTAGGTACTCACTCAACTCAAGGGTTATTATCCTGTTGAGTTAAGGGAAGCCGCTCTGTTCTACAATTATCTGATCCCATTGTATCCACTCGCTCGAGTCCATCTGGAGAGATAGAAGATCTGAGAAATCACAAGGCCCAAAAGCTTCTAAATCAGTGAAGTTCCCTTCACACACTTGAGATTGCATCCTGGTGTAGTCGAATGAATCTGGAGTAACAGGTCCACAATCCACCGCTGGACCTTTGGGTTTGAATCGTGGTTCCGACGACATTTCACGGCAGCGACGGATCCTCTCAATATACCGGGGCATTGGCGGTTCTGGGTGCCCTTCGGCTTTTAAAGCCGCAGCACACTCATTCCAAACCTGCAGTGTCCATTTTCCTATCGCTGTGAACACGGGTCCGGTGGATTCTTCGAAGATCTGGGGGTAGTGTGAGTAGACTTCTCCAATCAACTGCCACGTCCTATCAACCTCGGGACCTTTTTTACGATTCCGGGTCTCGATGAGCACGTAGAGCATTGTACCCCAGAGGTAGCTGGTGCCGATTTGCCACATGTACTTTTCCATATTATTCAGACCGCCGTGCAACACGGTTAAATATTCCAAAAGCTTCATACAGTTCGCGAATACTATGTTGCGCTCGCTCTGTGGCATTTTGATCGGTCTGTTGGCGGGCGACCGAGGGCTGTGGCCAAAGACTCTCATCTTCCCGATTGATGACCTAACCATGATTGATATGAAAGTATGAAGCGAGTTCAATGGGTCGCAATACCGTAGATACTTAGTTTCGAGGTGATCTTCAATCTGATCTATGATGCGGTTCTTTTCGGTGAGGGGGATGTCTGAGCCGCGAAGTGCATCCCAGTGTAACCCATTAATAGATACCGGCGCGAACTTGTCCAAAGCTTCTAATATCTCGCATCTGATCAAACAGAATGAAACGGAAGTGATGCCGTTACGCTCCGGGGGTAAATTGGCCATATTTGGGTCGAGATCTTCGTCGTTGACATTCAGCGGTATCTTAGTATCCTTGGAAACAAGGTCTAACGAAGGCCTTGTGCCGAGGATGTCGGCCAAGCGAAAGTCCACGTGGACGAGGTGCCACCAAAGCCGCCTCCGCATTTCAGTTTCGAATGGAGATAGCCCTAGAAGTGAACCGTCGCGATGTAATCCCATTTTCCGAGCCAGTCGGATCGCAACTCCTGACAATACGAACAGGGTATCATGTCTGTAACTCTTTCTTACACACATCTTCTTGAGTTAGAATGAGAGCGTACAGACGTTCAAGGGTAATAGCTTACCATGAAAATTGCATACGCCTGGAGCGTCATTGGACTGGAAGTAGACAGAAATCCAGCATGTACTAAAGCCTGGCGAGTTGCAATTCTGTAACGGGAATTGAGTATCGATTTCTCTATTCCAAATAAGTTTCGGCACTCCTCATCCGTTAATGATGTGACGACTACAAAATAGAAGGCTGATGCTAATGCTTCCAAACTTCTAGAGCGGTTATGAGGGTTCCGTAGCATGTCTGTTAACGCGGTCCAGAATGTAGGGACATGGAGTATCTTCGTCAGAGGATCAACTCGATCGATAAATACTTCCTTCATCTTTGCCAATATCGGCAAAGAAGGATGTAGGCTTGCGACATTGTCGAAGGCGTAATTTGGTTCCGACTCGAAGAAAATCCCACTTTCGTGAAAATTTGCCTCATCTGTTGGCTCACCAACCTCTGGATGTTGAAACTAGGCAACGCTTAGAAAAAGCTGGCAGTTGAAGTGGAGAAGAGATAGTAAATACTTACTTCCTCTCCTATAGTAGCCCAGGGTGTGCTAAGGAATGAATGTCAGGAACTAGGTATTAGAGAAGGAGTTAAGAATGAACATACATATCAAAATATCTCGACGTCCCCTCTTTTGTTATAAGCTTCGGATTACTCTCTTCTAGCTTGAAAAAGGGTTCGCTATGACTTGGGCTTCGAGACCTAGCTATCTCATCATCTGGGTGAGACATCGACTCCGAGTCGGAGTCGTCGAGATCATCGGACAGCTCAGTTTTCGCGCCATAAGATTTCAATAACTCCTCAAGCCGTTTCAATTTAGCATGGAGACTCTCTTTAGGTGGTTTCGTTCTTTTTCTCTTTCCTCGCACTGGGGCGACGAAGCTGCATTGCTTCTCTGCCTTGACGCAATTGGAACAGGGGTTGCGCCGGTCGCATTTGACCTTTCGCTGCCGGCAAATCACGCACGAGTAACTTTTAAGATCGTCCTCGGGACCGAGCGGCATCGTTACCGCAGATTGAGACATTTTTCTAGACTTAATAATTCTATGGAGATAAATGGAGGTAGTGTTGCAGTTCGCGGAGTTGCATAACGAGTGAGTTGACCGTGGATGTTTCTCGGTGCTCGGAGGCGAAAAATCGATTTTTGAACCCCGAGCAGCGGATCCGGCCCCTTTACGGCGTGGGTCCCCGTCTTATAAGACGAATTAGGGGAAAATCCAGCAACATTTCTAGATGTATAAAATGCTGCTTGGGTGCTTGGCGAGGTCTTACTTACCTATTATTATGTTCATTAGTTAATCATAGCTCTTCTTTCGAAGTCACTATGTCCCAACATACCGCGGATAGTGAAAAGAAGCCCCTTGAGGGCGCTGGGCAGGCGAACCACAAGCCAGAGATCGATGAGTACCCTAGCACTCAAAAGAGGGTTGTCATCATGATGGCACTTTACTTGGCGGTTTTCTTAGTTACTTTGGTATGTGATATTATAATTTTAGAAAGTCACCGTTTCTATCAGGGTTCAGATCGATTGCTAACCTTCAGTTCTATTGCAGGACCAAAACATCATATCGACAGCTATTCCCAGTATAACCAACGAGTTCCACTCTTTAGACGACATTGGGTGGTATGGCTCGGCCTATTTACTGACAATGTGCGGCCTCTCACTTGTCATGGGCAAGGTTTACAAATTCTACCCTGCCAAGCCTCTCTTCCTAGCGGGCTGTCTCCTATTCGAAGTTGGCTCGGCCATCTGTGGTTCGGCTCCCAACTCTATTGCCTTCATTTTCGGCCGTGCTATTGCAGGAATGGGATCGTCGGGGCTATTTTCGGGGGTGATGGTTATCATGTTCCACACCGTCCCGTTACGGCAGCGGCCGATTTACCAAGGCGCTTTCGGAGCCATCTTCGGAATTGCATCAGTTATTGGCCCCCTTATCGGAGGTAGCTTTACCGATAGGGTAACGTGGAGATGGTGTTTCTATATCAATCTCCCAGTCGGGGCGGTATCGATGATCGTCACCTCGTTGATCCTACACTTACCCAACCAGAAGCTCGACGCGAAGGCAACAGGTTGGGTTGAGAAGATCAAACAGCTAGACCCTATCGGCAACCTCATATTCCTCCCGGGAATCGTTTGTTTGATTTTGGCTCTTCAATGGGGAGGGACCGTGTATCCTTGGAACAACGCTCGCATCATCGTCCTTTTGGTCCTTTGTGGTGTCCTGTGTCTCGTCTTCATCGGTGTACAGGCTTGGAAGAAGGAAAGTGCATCAATCCCACCGCGTATCATAAAGCAACGCAGCATCATCGCCGCCGTGTGGTATGGTTTTTTCAACGGTTCCGGTATGATGGTCCTGACGTACTACCTCCCTATCTGGTTCCAGGCTGTAAAAGGCACCAATGCCATTGGTTCTGGAATTATGATGATTCCTCTGGTCCTCTCAACTGTTATTAGCTCCATCTTATCCGGTATTATGGTCTCCAAGCTTGGGTACTACGCCCCTTTCTTCTTGGTCAGCTCTGTTATAATGCCAATAGGAGCTGGTCTTTTGACAACATTCACTCCATCCATCAGCGAGGGTAAGTGGATTGGCTACCAGATACTCTTTGGAGTTGGCCTTGGAGTTGGCATGCAACAGCCAATGAACGTTGTGCAAACTGTCCTAGAGAGACCAGACATCGCAACCGGGACCGCAATCGTGACGTTTTCGCGCTTTCTCGGTTCAGCTATATTCCTCCCAGTCGCTGAAAACGTCTTTCTTAACAGCCTCATCTCGAAGCTCTCTAATGTTCCTAGTATTAACCCTAGTTCCGTCACTGGAGGTGGTGCCACTGAGCTGAGGAATATGGTTTCTGGAGGTGAGTTAGAGACACTTCTTTCCGACTATAACGCAGCCATAATCGAT
Source organism: Daldinia loculata (assembly GCF_022478755.1). Taxonomy (NCBI): domain Eukaryota; kingdom Fungi; phylum Ascomycota; class Sordariomycetes; order Xylariales; family Hypoxylaceae; genus Daldinia; species Daldinia loculata. Next base: position 43,951 of record NW_026054872.1, on the reverse strand, counting down.
GTATTTTACATGGTGATAGCGACATGCGGTATCACTATCTTCGGCAGCGTTTTCGTGGAATGGCGCAGTTTGAAAGCTCGCGCCCAAGAGCAGGCGGGCAAAGCTAAGCCTGGGGAGCCTACCAAGGCCCAGGAATCTGTCTAATATCATTACATTAATCAAACGAACCAAAGTGTATTATAGACTATATCTTTTATAATTCCCCTCTTGTATATAACTGGCTGTCATTATGCTACCTGAAGCAGTTGTGATCTAGGCTACTGTGAATTTTCCGAAATGGTTTAAATGAGTAGAAATGTAATTAAATTACCATTCATGTACGGCGACTACGGCTTTAAATGAGGTTATGACGGAACGAAACCTGCATGTTACCGTAAATTGCACGTCCCGTTTGCATCACAGTGTTGGCGTGGCATCAGAGTGTCACGAGGTGGAACGAAACAGTATTTCGTTGTTCTGCAAGGAACTCTAAACTATCTATGAAGATCTTTCGTCTATACATACTGAACAGTTCCTTTGCTCTAGATGTCTCATCTAGAATCCTGACACAGAGTCCGAAATTCAGTTGTAAGGCACCGATAAAGCTCAAGCTACCCTACTTCTTCATTCCACGACCCCCGGACAGCAAGCATAGCAATAAATAATGTCCCAAGACCATCGTAAGCCTACCCATAACTTGGGTGCATCCCGTAGCTTACCCCTTTAGCCTATCGCAGACTCCAAATACCTAAAGATGCGCCTTTCGAACTAAGACCCTCTTCACCTGGGAAAGGCTGGGGTGCCTTCGCTACGAGGTTGATCAAACAAGGAGACCCGGTCTTGATAGAAAGACCACTCTTCGTTATTCCGAAACCGTCCCAATACATTACAGATGGAGATGTTTTTGCAGCATTCCAGCGGTTGACACCGACGGCAAAACAACAGTTTTTACTTCTTCGTGACAATGCCGGTGGTCCTTTCGAGAGCTTAAACGAAGCCCTCGCGGAAAACTCCCTCGCTATGTCAGCCAACTCAGGACATGGCCTGTTTCTGCTCCATTCACGTTTTAATCATTCCTGCGTACCCAACGCCAAGATCCCAGAGACCAGCGGTGAGATCATCACGATGTTTGCAATAAGGGACATCATGGCTGGCGAGGAGATCACTTTCTGTTATAAAAACGATTTTGAGTGCAGGACCAGACGTGAGCGCCATGAAGCACTACGTTTTGTCTGCGACTGCAAAGCCTGTCTACTCGGCACCCCCTTTCAACAGCTTAGCGACATACGACGAAAATTCGTTCGTGGGTTGCGGTACCTTACACTTGGTTTTGACATAGATGGGAAAAGACAAAATTCTTCGTCTCCGATAATCGCTGACCGTAAACTAAAAGAAGCAGCAGAAAACTTAAGTATTCCTCACTGTAATAGACTAATCTATCAACTCTTAGTCTCATTCTTGCTGGAAGAGGAAGGATTACTAGACTATCTCACGAGGGAAAGACTCGAACCCTCCATGGTAATAATGCCGTCCTTATTTGAAACGGAGAGCAATGCTAGAATCGCCAGGATTGCCATGGCGGAACAGACTTGGCTAGGAAAGGTTCAAATGGCTTTCAGACTCTATGGGCGAGCAGATGCTGCCGATGAATTACTTTCCAAGGCGTTTCGGACACTACGCGGCATCTGAAGGGCACTTGCTTTCGTGGTGCTTAACCTATTGGCATTTCAAATGCAATGACGATAAGGTGGGATTGGGTGAAATTGAGTGAAGGCTTGGTACTGGTGATTCATGAGGTATGGCAATCAGAATTCTCAAGACGAATCTATACCCTCAATCAATTGTGTAAACCAATTAAACAGTCAAATCAACTACCATGGTATAAATCTTCCCCAATCAAATCAAGGCCGCCACCCCTCAACCCGAAATTATAGCATATATTCCTCGATGATCAAGGAAATTCTATCGTGACTCGTCAAACACGACCTTTAGGTATCTCATCGTACACCACAACTCCTCGCTAATATTATAAGAGTAAAAGATTCAAGCCGCACCATATCCAACGATACCACCTAATAGGCGGTAACTATGCCGTACCCCTTCTTACTCTCGCGGGCTTTCCCGAGATCCTGTACTGCGTCTCCCGTAACCGGGATGGTTTAGCAAAGGCGGGTTATAGGCGTGCGAGGGTTGAATCCTGTTTTCGTAACCGCCGGCACTGTTCACGCCCTCTTGCAGCTCGTAGCCGTCATCTCCTACACTTGCAACCTTTTCCTTGCCCTTCTTATCACTCCATGGCGAGTAGACCTCACGGTCCGGGCTTATTGCAATACCGATATTATCAGACTTCTCTATTGGCCATGTCATGTTAGGGCCTTCGACCCCGCTGACGGGACTATTATATTGAGAGGAGTAAGGCGAGAAGTAGGGTGTGAAGGCAGTCTGGGTTGATGCACTGATAGGCGAGTCTTGCCAGCCCCGGAGAGGCTTCTGACTAATGGGTGTCTCAAACATCTCACCACCGCCTTGAGATGAGGGCCAGTTCTTAGTGGTTTGCTCCCGACGGCGGAGGTATGCCTTTCTCCGGCGCTTGCCATTGACAATGATCCCACATCCGACGATGGTAAGAAGAACGGCGAGGCCACCAACGACAATACCAGCAATAGCACCGGAGTCCAAGGGGCCTTTCAACCCTGGAGGAGAGAATGTGGCTGTAGGCGTAGGATCCGTCACATTCACGGCGTCCGTAGAAAAGATGTTACCTTGCAAGGGAAGGGTAGCTGGTGGCTCAAGTCTTAGTCTGCAAGCGCCATCCAGAATCGATATATCTGTAATAGGAGATGGGGGTCAGCTGTTGCGGTAGTAAGATAATTTACGATGGACCATACAGTTGCTAAGGTAGTTGTTGTTAGGTGAAGAGGTCAAGCAAGAGCGACAATTGTTAAGGTTATAGTCGGTCCACTGGTCACAGTAGCCATATATCGAGCTACTGGATGTAAGATTACCGTACTTGATCGCTTGTTCGATGTTACCGCAAGCGTAGCTGCTGAGGTTAGCATCGTGGTGGAATGAGAAGCGATAGACACATACGAAGTGATGCACGGGGTTGTTCTAGCGTCGAATAAACATACGTTGACAGCATATCGCATATTATCTGACAATATGAATTAGCAGCTATGACGCACATAAGAGAGCGAATGAAGCCTTACAGAGCATATACTGTAAGTCGGATTTGTTTTGTGCCCCGTTTGGTGTTGCGTACGAACTCGTCGACTCGCAGCCGATACAGGCTTCGTAGACTTGGCCTGATGATTCGACGCTGTATTCCGAATCCTCGCAGACTATCATATCGTTTGTTGTTGAGCCAAGTACATTACCGCATTGCGTCTCGCATGGTGACCCATCTGCGACAAGTAACGCAGCCGATGCATGCCAAAGGGCTGCGAACGACAAAACTCGGAACGTCGCCATCATGTTTTCTTGCCTCCTACCCGACGTCTGTCTACGGTCGAGAAATGCCGGGTATCGAAGTAATATAGATTTAATAGATATCGTACCTAAGATATCCAGTTCTTTCGGTGGTTATGAAATCTCGATACCTTTACTCAGAGAGAGCCTCCGCTCAACCGTGAAGCAAGGGAGCAGTGAGGGTGCTTCGTCAACGTGGTTTCATCCCTATCTGATTGATGTCACTTCTGAAGAGAAGACTGTAAGCGCGAACGTCTTGATAATATTTGCCTCGACCGCCTCATCGGATCGACGCACATCACCTCACTAGATCCATTCAGTGGACGAAATAGTCGACAGAGCTACATATGCAAATCATGAGAGGGGGGCCGTGCGGAGGCCATCACACACTCGATCAAGTCGGAGGATCGGGACTTTGCTATGGTTGTATAGTTAGTCCGGGGGGCAGAATCCAGGGGGAGAAGGAAAGGGTCCAATAGGATTTTAGAGCACGTGTATTGACATTGGTTCCGGATGCAAGGCCCCCTTGCTCATGGCACCTTACCGAGTGGGGATTCAAGTAGATGGCTTTGGCTACGACCGTTTATTGGAGATCAAAAATGACTCCGCTAATATATTCGTCCAATGGTTGAGTAAAGGAACGTTGCTCAACATGTCCCCCAAATCATCGATCCACCGAAATAACCTCAATCCGGAAAACGAACGCTTCGTCACACAAGCTGACAGGGCACGCTCACCTAAACACACCCTAATATGTAATTACTATGCAGAAAGTAACCCTCTTGGCCCTCATAGCTTCGGGGCTTTGGGGGGCCGCCTTATGCATGCAATGCGAAAATGGCGACGAGCCGAGAAATTAACCGTATCTATCGACTGTCATGCGGTAGGTAGATGTATTCTCTACGATCCTACTACGATCCTATTGTGGCGTGTATACCTGATCGTCCGTGTGGCTGTTTCGATCTACGTACATGATAAGAGTTCAACCGGTGGTAATTCTATGATCGGTTTCGTCTCACGTAACAAACGAGGAGTTTTATACGAGCGAGCCTCCAGGAGAATGTCTGTGTGCTGGGCGACCCAAACTGTCGGGACTCGATGACGGAGCCGTTGAAAGATCCATTTGCTCCTATTCTCCTAAGAGGTATGATGTATGATGGGCTCGTACTACGTAGCTAAAAAGCAAACACTTGATAGAGAGCGGCTAGAGGCTAGAGGCTAGAGGGCATATATTAAAGCAAGGCAGAAACCAGAATATGTCATCTAGTAGTTTCCTGTTCGTCATTTTCACAGATCGTCGCAATTTTGGCCAAGATCTAAGTGGCGCAGCTTAACTATGACCGAGACGGCATGCCGATTAATCGGATAACTCGACTCTCTTCCATTGCCAATGCCCCGAGCCGACGGGATCATACCTCTTGCCTTAATAAACCGACATGCTATGAGCCTAAGCGCTAAATAAACATCCTAGAGTAGGAAGGTTTGGTCAATGAGGTTCGAAGATTCGACCATTTTGTAGATTGGATCTATATTCACTTTTCAATCTTGCACCAACATACATACAGCCCCCTTCGTGCTATTGGACCGTTACCACTAGGTCAGTCTTCCACCAGAAAATTGAGAGAACAATGTTAGCTCAAAACACACATGCTACCTAATGTAGCATCGGACTGAATCGGCGCGTATTTGAATCTAATAGGTGGTAAGCCGAGAGGGAATGAAACGAATGAGGCATGTGAATTCGTTTCGGATATATTCGAGCCTAAGCCGAACGCTTCGTCCCGAAATCTCAGAATAATCGGGAAGCCGAGTATGCAGAACTGGTACACACCATTAAGCTTTCCGATATGTTTATATGTAAATCCATATCCTTGCCCGGGAGTCTTGATTCGCATTGCGAACATTACCTCGACTTTCAACACTTTCTGTTCTTCCTCTCGCTCCCCCTCTACGCGTAGGGTGCCGTACTATGTGGGATGAAGACTCTAGATCAACGGCGCGCCTGTTACTACTAAGGAGTACAAGACATGGATAGTTAACATTGGCTTTTGCCGATCAAATGGTAGTTACCTACCTATCTACTGTCTACCGGGCGTATCTACCAAAGAAGTGTTAGTTCCATGGGGCAGGACTGATTGCCCTTTGATAGCAACGTCTACTTCATAAAACGTGAGACTTCCGCTCTTATATGTATAAATATCATACGGAACTAACACGGAGTGTCAGCTCTCCTTAAACACACAGACTTGCTAGTAGTGGAGATATTTAGTTATCACTGAGCGTGAAATAACTCTGCGATGCTTTGCTACTCCAGGCCGACAGCATTGACCTTGGGTGGTCCGTTATACGATTCTTATATATCATGGTCGGTGCCTTATCCAATTTATTATTCCAGCAATCCCTCTTTCGTATCTCATGAGAACGGGATGGTAGTGATGGGTCTACCCCTTTGCTTCTCAAGTGAGATGTGCACTTGGTCTACTCGGCTTTTTCTCTTGATAGAAGCTCTATGCTCAAAGTTACACACAACATAGTCGCCTCCACTAAGGTACCTTATGGCTGATAGGAGAGTCGCGCCGAGGCTAGTGGGCCGTGGCTTCTCATACTGCGAGCTTCGGTGCTCAAGCTCGAGTTATTGAGGGAAACACTTCTATGCTAGAAGCGCCAACGAGTTTTTCTTTTATGTCTCTGCTTGCGCCTAGATAACTGACTATGCTAGTCTGGGCTAATAGTTTATAGATGTTAAGGTCTAAAACAGAATAGCCGAAATGGGTTTTATGTACTTCATAGGCCCAAGAGTCTAGTCTGAAGAGTTCCATATCAGCTCCTTGATATATGGCATAGTCCTTCGGCTCATGGCGACCGCTGTGAAGCTGTTTCGAATAGGGGATATACACCCTTCCCCATCAATTTTACGAACACCCAAGTCAAGATATCCGGCGACATTGGAGACGCTTCATGCTCTGTCTACAAAATACTGTGGAAGATTACGTCCTCTAAGGACTCAGCAAGGCGTCTAATATTGACGCTCTTGGTGACCCTCGCCAGCTTGGTTCATCGCCTAGGAACGCTGGACTGACCGGCTACACTCTTCCATTCATCATCAAAACTTCGACATTGTGGGGGTTATGTTTTGAATAAGGCTTCTCATCTCCTATACCTAGATCGTTGTGCTCCTTCGAAATATCATCTCGGTTATGCCACTATCAACAGCACTAAGCTAGGTACGTCACATTTCTGCAGGGGCTCATCCCACTATTTTTTCATATTTTTCATTCCAGCTGTCTACCTGTAGGTACCTATCTTGTGTTTCCCCAACTAAGACTTATCGGAAGTTCGAACCGGGTTAATAAAGAAACAAACGCTATATAGGTTAGGTAGGTATCCTCACCATACTTCGATAATGGCACGTGTGGAGAAGAACATGTATTCTCTGGCGTCTACATACGCAATATCGACCCATAAGCCCCTCGTTGGATCCCATCACTCTGGAAGATCGCATGCGGAGCACTACTCTCGCTATCTCACCCACTCACGGTGGCGTATTTAGCGCTTTCGAGGTTAGCAGGGGTTCATCGGCAGACCATTGGTGGGCTCTGGAGACTTTCCTGGCAGTCTACTGGCCTATCCGTGCCTCTGGGATTCTTCAGCGGCCTTTCCCGCCCCACGACGTTTTGAGTTACACCACAGCTACACCACAGCCAGAGATGTTCTGCAGCGGATCATTAATTATCGCCCAGCCACACCTTGAAGCCAGTTCTTTACTACTACACCACCATCGAAGCTTCACCGGTGGTTCATAATGATTGCCCCAAGTCAATTGGGTGATTCATGGTCATCCGAGCCACCCGCCAGCTGGATACGATGGGTTACCGTCGTTTTCGTAGTCCACACCATCCGTTAGGTACTAATCGAGTCGCGAACGAAGTAAGGTTGCGCAAGAATCCAAGTGTCGGAGCAGAACTGACGATGGTTAGTTTTGCTTTGCGTTTAAATCTTTCGAGTGAGTTATACCTATTCTTGGTGAGCTCGATATATGAATCATAACTTGAATATTTCGCTTGATGGAACTGCTCAGTAAGGCCGCGAGGCTAGGAAGGTCAGTCAATAACCCATGAAGCGCTTATATTCGCAGTACTGTTGGCTGCGCGATTAGACCCTCGTCCGGATACACGCATACTACTCTCAACCAGTCTCCTTTTATTCGGTTTATTGTAGCTGTACCTCAGGATCACCCCTTGTCTTAAACGTGCTATCTCGTAGGCCTCGTTGGTAATAGACGTAGCATCACAACTTGACCCCAGCTATAATTAACACCCCATCCTGCCCATCCCACCTTAGCCTACATAATATATGCTAGTGAATATGGTGTTATACATCCCCATCGATCGCCCTCTCCACTCTTACGCTTTCCTTATCACTCAATCTGGTATTCCTTTTACCATATCCCGAACTTCTGCTTTCGCTCGTGGGATCTCGAGTCGTGCGATCGTTGGGCGCGATACGATATCTGTACGCCGCTGCAAGACGGACGAGAACATTAGATTTAATTATCTTCCACGTTCTACTTAAGCGACAGTCGTATCGGACCCAGAACCACCGATTCCGACCTCTTCCTAATATAGTTACTTGGGTACAAAATTAAACCTTAGCACTCCTCTTCTCCTCTTCTTCTCCGTCATATTCCTAGAAATCGACAATACGGCCGCGTCTTCGGTTTCTATGAGACGGTGGATGGAAAATGAGGATAGGGTGTCTGCAATTCGCCCCGAAGCTCGGGGACGTTAATAATAACCTCAACCGCGCCGACGCAGTCTTGAGTAAAGCGAATCCCGAGAACCTCGACCTGCTTTGTCTACCCGAATTAGCTTTTTCAGGTATAGCCGTACCTAAAGTGCGTTTGAGTGTATTCAAATCATAACGCTGACTCCATCAAGGCTATAACTTCAAGTCGCTTCAACAAATCAGCCCTTTCCTCGAGCCTCAAGGCTCTGGCGTAACTGCGCTCTGGGCGAGAACGGTTGCACTCAAATACAATTGCGTTACGATAGTCGGATACCCAGAGAGTTGCGATGTAAAAGCAAAATGGCCCACCGGACCCGAGTACTACAACTCGGCCATCGTCGTCAACGGCGAGGGAGAAACAATCGGCAATTATAGAAAGAGTTTCTTGTATTATACGGACGAGACATGGGCTCTGGAAGGCGGCGAAGGGTTCTGGCAAGGATCTATCCCGGGTCTTGGGAACAGAAACACCTCTCTAGGCATTTGTGTGTATAGCCTTCACTATGAATCTTGTTACTCTTCTTGCTAACAATTTGTCTAGGCATGGATATTAAGTGAGCGATATGACTGAACATGTAGTTAACCCTACTGACTTTTCCTTTAGTCCATATAAGTTCGAGGCTCCCTTCCACGCTTTCGAATTCGCATTTCATGTCCTAGAGATGGGATCAAATCTCGTCATCCTTACGATGGCCTGGCTCACAAGGGAGGATGGTCGAATGTTCTCGCGCATGCCCAATGATCCGGATTTGGACACATTAACCTATTGGGTATCCAGATTAGAGCCGCTCATCAGAGCAGAAAGCGAGGAGGAAATCATCGTAGTTTTTGCAAATCGCTGTGGTATCGAGGATGACGCGGTTTATGCCGGGACCAGCGCTGTGATTGGGATAAAAGATGGCGAGGTTAATGTTTATGGGATCCTTGGTAGGGGAGAGAAGGAGCTTCTGATTGTTGATACAGATGCTGCCCCTTATGCTAAATTGGTGTATCGGCCTGATGACAATGCATCAGCGGTTACTTCGACCGATGACGAGTCAAAAGGCGGTTCGTCCAATACATCGGCTAGACCTGACAAGGAGGATACTTCGAGGAGGTCGGAACAGCCTAGATCAACGGGAGGAAATGGTTCTACTAACACTCCAACGACCCAGACACCGAAAAGCACCGACTCGGCCAGGATGTCTAAGACGTCCGCTCAGCCTATTTCACCATTGAGTGAGTCTACGCTCGCTAACTATGAATCGATATCACCTAGTGGAGCCACCAAAGACTATGATTACGTACCCTTGGGCCGTGGTCCCAGAGCTGGAAGTGATAGAAGTACGAAATCCATGCAAGGTTCAATCGGTTCAGGCCGTTCGAGTACATCAAAGAAGTCAAAAGGTTCAAGTCTCACTCGAGCTTCTAAGGAGACCCTTGATTCTAAGGGCTTGGCCTCCCATCGATTATCGTCTAAGAAAGTCAAGACAGCATCCCCTCGGATACAGATCCCACCTCCTAAGTTAGCAAATGATTCGATTCCGACTCCGACAGCACCAAGTCCGACGCCCTTGGCCGTCCGGCCTAAGCTTTCTATCCCGAAGGATGCTCATAGGCGCCCGCATATTCCCACACCCCATCCTGATTCGGGACAAAGTTATGTTCCAATGGAACAGCAGAATGCAATCTCAACTCCGACCACAGCTTTTGACGATTTGAGTCCGCAATTTCCAGCTAGGTCCTTTTGGACTCCTTCTGACTCGCGCCTGTGGAATTCGATGGAACTACGCGATGGGTCACCTTTATTAGAACACTCATCAATGTCCCCAAAACCGATTACTGAAAATAAGTCCAGAGCCGCAGAAGTAGACATGGAAGGCAGAAAGCCCTCACCACCTAAGTCGCGTATTACCAGCCGGTCGAGAAAACTTGAACGCTCTAACTCAGCGTTTGGCCAGAGGCCCGATTCTAACGCACTTGCTCAACGCCTTGAAACCACAAGTCCACGCCCGGAGTCTTCTCTTGGGCAGAGAGCCGATACATCTTCGCCTTATCCAGATCGCCCCTCTTCGCCGAAATCGCGAAATGCAAGTCGAAGTCGGCCTACTAACCCTATTCTCGCGGACGACCCTATAGAACAACAATACTTCGATGTCGCAGACGCTTCAGTCCTAATCGGCGCGAGCCCTAGCGTACTTAATAGCTCAGCGGCTAGAGGACCTTCTGCCATATTCCGTTCAGACACCCGCATGAGCAACGTCGAATCGACATATCGCCCTACATCTCAGGCCCCCCGGTCGCGCAGTAACAGTTACAAGACCCAAGGTCCATCAGTTCAAGGGGCTGTAGGAAATTCTTGGCAACCCCGCGCCATCAGCCGTGGGCGGCAGCGAGTACCGAAGGGCTTCACTGGAGCCTCCGACCATGCAGATACTAGCAGGAGAGGTGGCTCGCCCGAGTGGTCTGTTCAAGGGCACATGGACAGTGGGGATGATGATGAGATTGTGGAAGAGATCATTGTGCGACGCTCACCAAGCTGCGCAATTCATGGGGACAGACATAACCATATTGGCACTCCAGGACGAGAATCCAACCTGTACTCCAAAGATTCTAATGGAGAGAGGTTTGATTCGTCACGAGTTACTCCTGAGTCGGGTGGATCATTGAAGATTAAAAGTGCAACTGAAACCTCAATTCAGCCTCTCGACGAACTTGAGGTACACTCAAACTTTTACGCATCTTCTACCGAGACTCTTGCCGGCGCAGAAAGTTCGCTTGCCGCACCTTGGTTCTTGTTTGATCCAAAGACACCAAAAGCCATGGTTTTTAGGATGGATGAGAATCATGCTACACCTAATACGCCTCGGTCCGCTCCTTTCGCCCAGCCTCTGAAGATCGCGAAGCACATCGGACAAGAGGCGATAGATAAAGTTAGGCCAAAGAGTGCTGTTTGGTAGTAGTGGCACTTTAACGTATAATGAGCTTAGGAATGATTTGATGCACCTGGAAAATGTGTCACTATATTAAGCGAGGAGTTGGTTTGGTTAAAGACGGACATTCTTTCGATTTAGGCTCTGAATTCAAGTTATACCAGGACATGTAGATACTTACGTAGACATAGCAATGGCAAGTCTCATTGAGGGCCGATTGCCGGGCTTTGGCTGTGTAAAGTGAAAAGTTAGCAATGTCCTCACATTTCAAGGGAAACCCTAACAAAATAGATTAATTTAAGCGTCATATGCATCTTGGTGTTTCGCGGTTCGTGTTTTGAATATAGTTGAGCTTACGACTACTTTAGACACGATACAAAAGTCCCTTCACATTTAACATTGGCCATTTTGTCGGGATTCTCCTATACGGAAAGCTCTAGGAATAGTAGAGCGCATAGGTATCCGGTGCTTGCCCCAGACATGTTGCAAAGCAAGACGGTTACCTAACAGAAGCTTTGCTCTTTTGGTGCAACGGCAAACAAATTTCCCGGAGCATGTAGGTAAACAGCGTCCGAATCTGCTGTGAAACTGTAAGTATTCGAGTCAAGGAGCTTGTAGTCGTAATCCTAGTGTTATTACATCGTTATCCATGTAACTAAAAGCTACTACACGGATATCTGTCACACGATAATATGATATTGGCTCCATTTGTATGGTGCAGGCCTCCCAGCTTACATGGCACGACCAGTCAACTAATAACAATCAAACTGATATACAGAATGGCTATGACGTTTCGTACTGATTAGTTCGTTAGAAGTTGAAACCATGTTTCTGCTTTATTCCTAGCCTTTCTAACTGGACGCCTTACATTGATCGTGACCGATGCGACCAGACGCGTGGCTTTCCCAGGCTACCATCTACGGTTCTAAAGTGGCCAATGGTGATTGATCGTACGGAGTTATCCTACTATCACGCCGGAAGGCTAGAGGATGTTTACGTGGAAGTTGGCTTTGCGAGAAAGAGGAAGGGAAAAGTAATTGCGATCGTCAAACTGCCTGTCTATTATCCCGACGCGATTATGGTCTAGGATTGCGGGTGTCTGCATTGGTAGTCAGATCTGTGGGATGTCTCATTTTACGTAGAGTCCCGTCTCGAGGAGGACAATATAGCGTCATCTAAGGAAGCTGTATAAATACCTACGTAGGCATAGATCTCAACGATAGTAACTAAGAATATGGACAGTTCATCCTGAATTAACCATTTTACTTTTCTTTCTAAGGTAAATCTCTGATACCGTCGATATCCTATCTCAAAATGCGGACATTTGTAATTCCATTACTTTGCCAACTCTTCGTGCTTCTAACCCACGGACAGAAGCATCCGCAGCCGGTTGGTAACTGGACCCTTTCCAACGCCGTCCGAACTCGCTCTGCTGGTAACGAAACTTGCGACTGGAAGTTCCTGCTTTCTCAGTCCGAAGCACCATCGAACGGCGCTCCTACACTCTGCCAGTTCACAGTGAATGCGGATAATGGACATGATTGCGACACCGCTACTTTCTCTGGTGTAGCCTGCAATGGAACAGAGAGGTATAGCATTAACGGCGGACATGCCCCGGAGGGGTTCATAGTCATGGTTCTACTTGATTTGGAGGAGAATGTCGAGGCATACTTCGGGTTCGATGACAAGGCGTTGAACAAAGGCGCGCATATTCCCGAGCAAATCATTGCTGCTTACCCACCAAAGACCTCCGGATCACCTCGTGCTCGAAGCCTTCTCGAGAGACCCCTATTAGCGCGAGAGAACGGTACCACGTGGACTGTTAAGAATATGTATCGGGGTTGGTTACGATTCTATACTGCACTTTAGCTAATAGGATGCTGATATCATGTCCAGCTATAATACCATCAGAACATCGTATTCTCATAGACATGCTCATCCTGGACGGTTCCCCTGACGGAGTGGTTTGCCAGCTCAGGTTACAAGCCCCCGAAGACGTGGATCCTAAGACGTGGGGATTCTCAAATGCCAAATGTATTGATAACGACTGGACAGTCCATTGGGGATATCTACCTGCCCAAGATGCAGGTGTGATGACACTCGTCCCGTAAGTCAACCTACGTCTTGACTATTCGGAGGAATTATTTGGCTGATAGCTGATGTCGTGAACAGCCCGAGCAGGGATAGCAATGCGTTCTTTGGATATAACGATATTAACTCGCACGAGGCATTAGGTACAGCTGGGCCAAGTCAGGTGCTGCCGTGCAATTGTGGTTGAGCTCAATGAAATCCTGCTGGATGGCTTCGACTAACGGATGAGAAATTAGGAGGGTTGGTGGGGACGTCGAGATATAAAGATTGACAGATAGTAAACATGCTAATTTCTTTGCGTTTAATTCCACATAACTCTTGCCTACTATCGTGTATTTCAGGTCTAGCCCCCGGGGATAGAGCTCTGTGTATTATCTTGGCAAACGGCCTCAGCCAAACCATTCTTATATTCAACCTTTAACAATATTCTTGAGCTACTGGCTTTATGATCGTATCATCTATTTGAATATAATATCAAGTGAGGATAGTATCCACGAGTCAACAGCCTACATTCTGCAGGTCATCGTAAAAGGCAAGGCCGGGACATAGAAAGCCTGAGCTAGCCAACTCCATACGATAGTGCAGTAGCGTAAGCCCATTCCGCTCTTAGAGTTCACAAAATGGATTGACCACTTCGAATCTACATTAACGTGGCACCACAAGGGTTGCCTTCCTACATCTTCATATGCAGACGAGGGGGTTCAAAGATATTACGCACATCGATCGAGTAGTTTTGTATTTGACGGCTAACCGCGCAGGTTGGAACGCCGTAGATATGAATTAGCGTGGATTAGGTAGATAAATATCCTCCTACTCTATCTATTTGGCCGTGTGGGAATTTCACATAGATATTTCTGTTTAGTAGAGCAGCTAGTCGTACTCCTCAGTAGCCGTGCGGCACAATAGAAGACGCTAAAGAGATGTAATGGAAGAATTTCGTTCCAAGGTATCAGAAGAGATGACATGTGAGGTGAATAAACGACTCCTAATCTTTTAATATTTAATATGAAACTCTGCAAAGCATGGATGGATAGCGGCAGTCCCTTCTTTATATCTGAGGATATTCTGGAATTTAGATAGTTACGATCGTAAATTTACGTCCGGTAATCTATCATGTACGACCAACCTATGCGACTCCTCGGGTCCAGTGGCGTTTGGGTAGGTAACCCGACAGACGGTAAAGACAGCAGGGATGTATCGATATCATTCGCGCGAGAAGCTAACCCCTTCATATTACTTAAGCGCGATTAGGCCGTCTTTTTGGGCTAGTTCCCGCGCGCAATCTTCTGCGTAGCTTCAAGTTTAAGCGCCGAAGTAAGGGAACAGGCACTATTCACCCGGCAGCAGGGTATCGGGATATTAATGTCTAACAGAATCTGTATGCACACGATGATCCCTACTATGTACTCGGATAAGTGTTGACAAACAAGGACGGTGTTAAATAGAGAGCCACGATATTTACTTGCTAACGTAGCATGAAAAGGTAGCGATCGACTCCGATGATATATATTTTGTGTTTCAACATTCGCTCCGTTGAGCAACGGTTCTTATAAGGCAATGATCATCCTTTGCAGGGAGAAAACGTCATCCTGGTTTTAATGATGGATAGGTATCCAATCCCGTCAATTTGAAGATGTAAAAATGGTTCTTAAAGTCGCGTAGTGCCCGGACATGAGATTAGATATTCCGGAAAAACTGGATCCCGTGCCGAAAATGAGTGGAGCTTCGGCGCATCTTAAAAGAGGCAAGGTCGGGTCAGAATGCACCTGCAGTTCTTGCATCTGCAATGCAGCCGCTATCACTTTACGTGCATATGTAGTACATACGCGTTTAGATTCTATTCGTGGTTGTCCTACATTTACACTAAATCTTACACCAACAAAATAAATGAGCTGATTAAACGCGTTGAGGCAGCGAGGTCGGGCAAGCCTTGCCATATTTGCATCAAGGCTCTCATCTTCTCGAATTTCTCAGTTTCTGTCCTATCTACCTACCTTAGGTAGGTTATCTAGGTAATTTCAATTATTACCTAGGTTTGAAGAATATAGCTATAGCTCATGAATCTAGCGGAGCCATGACCCCAAGTGGTAATCTAACTTGAGTTTCCCGTTCTGCTCGTTCTATCCGCTATTTCGCGGGCTCGTGCTCATGAGCGTTTATAGAATGTCTTAAACGAGTCCTACGAGGGGTCATCAAGTTCATTAAAGCTGAGGACCCCGGCCGGCCGCTTCTCTGGCCGGCGTTTACCAAACCTGCTGGATCTGTCTGGCATCGTTACATGATAGCCTATCATTCTTCATACCCTTGTCTCTTCTTGGGCTAGCCCCAACCTCCCCCCGTACGCAGTTGGCCAATCAATACCAACGAATCGACTTGGCTTACATTTCGCGCTTCTACCTCTTCCCGCTCTGTTGTTATTGGCTACATGTCTTGTCGCCTGCCCATCCCCGGACCTTGTCATTGCTCAGAGGCTTGCGAAGACCTGCCAAAGCGGACTCCTTGGCCGGCATATTGGCCGCTCTCAAGCTTTCGTCTTCACTTGCCCAGTCCCGTTGGCTAGGGTATTGTTGCCGTCCCATTGGATCGTCTGTGGCCGTTTTTTCTGGCCAAAGAAAATCCAGTACTATTATCAGAAACATTCTCCACAAACGGACATAGGCAAGCTCTTAGACGCACTCTTTACTTAGCACAAGTGTAAAATTGCCTGCGAGCGAACAGGATGTTCGACCTCCGTCATCTCCGCGCAGCCGCTTGCCTTGCGGTGGGATGCGGGGTGGGCTGAGGTAGACGGTCATATATGAGATGGAGACCCTCCAACACGGCGGGCTTTGAGCCTCATACTCTTTACGGATATTGTTATCCACTGGCAGAGCCTGTTACTGTTGAACTTCGGAGAGGATCTTGTCTACAGAAGTAGATCGTGGATCGTGGATCGTGGATCGTGGTACTCGGAGGTTTGCCATGCGTTCTTCAACCCTATAGGAACCCCGTCCTCATAACATCCCTATCACTCCGCCTGCCCTAGATTTCTTCAACCACAGACCGTCATATCCGTCAAAATGGTCTCTTCAGTCCTGAATATTGGTGTACTACTTCTGCTATTCGGTTTTGTCAACTCTCTCCAAGTTACGCCAGGGTCACCGTGTGCTGCAGTGTGCTTAGACCACCAGGATGGCAATACACAAAACCCGGCAGCATCGTCAACGAACTCGTCAGATATCACTTGTCTCGATAGCGATTATGGTTCTTCGTCAACTGGTATCAAATTCGAAAACTGTCTCAGCTGTCTAAAAGATAGCAATGCTGTTAGCGGCTCTGAGAGTGATGTCTCTTGGTTCCTATGTGAGATTGCAACCTAAGTTATGATATTCCATATATGACCGTAATGACTGACATGGGCCTTAAAAGACAACTTGAGATATGCCGTCGATGTATGCGTTTTTGGCTCTCCAAATGCCCCAAAGGCCATCTCGTCCCCGTGCGATATTGATTATGGGTGTGCCCCTCTGGCCCAGTCGCTCCAATATGGCATATCAAACCCGAACAATGCGTCAGAATTCGGATATTGCACAGCGGGAAATGGCGCTTTCAAGAGCGAATCTGTTGAGGCGTGCTACCAATGCTTTCAAGCAAGCGATAACCAAGCTTACTTAGCTAACTGTATGATCTATATCAATATCCGGTTGTTAGGTAAACGAGACTGACTAACGGATAATAGTTCTCATTGCTCTACAAGCTGGTTGCGAACAGACTCCTGCGCCGGGTAGCTTAATTGGTTTCTCGGGAACACTGTTCTCTGATATTCCAATAAAAATCACCGCGCCGCCTACTGATGACAGTGGTAATGGCACTGATACGTCGAAGACTGATGACTCAAATCCGACATCGATGACCACTGGTGCCATAGTGGGCATCGCTGTTGGAGGGGCGCTACTATTTCTTGGTAGCCTGGGACTTTTCGTAGTTCACCATCGCCGCGAAAAGAAGGCCCGGGAGCGCGATGCCATGGGTTCGGATTACGATCCTCGGGGAGGAAGTGGCTCTATCTCAGCACCGAGCAAAGGAGCCTTTGCATCCTATGATAGCAAGCCCTCTGTATCAATGATAAGCGACTACGAGCTCAAGGCTCAGAGGGCATACACAAACAACGCTAATTACTACGACCTGGAAAAGGAGATGGCGGCGCGGCGGACAAACTACAACTTAGATCCACGACAACTTCCTACTCACCCTGCCTACATTCCCGGAAATACGAGTCGAGGTCCTTCTAGAACGGCTTCCCCCGCGCCTCCAGCAGCTGTGAAGTATCGCGCACCAGACTCGTACGTCATGCAGCAATATCTGAACGCGGTCGAAGACGTTGTTTCGATACATCTCCCACCACCACCACCACCACCGCCATCGCACCCCCCATCTCGAACCTCGAACCGATCACCCTCTCCAGCGGATTCTGCAACGACGAGGCTCTTAAAGAACCCCCAACCCGTAGCTCAAGTCCCACTCCCCCCTCCCCCAGCTCGCCACAATAAGGTTCCGTCGCTGTCTATGCCCACGGTACCACATATTAGGGTACCAAAGAAGTACTCTCCGCCGGTGATATCTTTACAGGGCGCGACGCCGGCCGACACACAAGAGAAGCAGCCTGGCGGCGATGCGCAGATATCGAAGCCGCTGACAATACACGAGCGGCGGTTTCAGGATCGTGGACTGTATATTACGTCCTCCACGGATATCCTTGAGCAGCAAGTCGCACCGCCACCGCGGCTAGGGGAGAATCTGAACGTAAGGACAGGGAATAGCTCTTTCTACGGTTAAACCCGTATTGTGTACGATTTATGTATGGGTGTATACATCTGCATAGATACCCAAGGGACTTTTGGTAATATTAGGGATGGCGTTCTGGATGCTTCGCTTGGGACGAGGTATTAGAAAACTGGAATGGCATAGCATTGAATGGGAAACGAACGGGAGACGATGCACTTAATTGTATGGCGCATACAGAAGCTATCTTACAGTTACTAGACGTAACAAGCTGTCCATCGCGTTGGTAATCGGACCTCAGATAGCGTGGAATATTGTATATAGACTACCTCCTAGTCATATATTACAAGACAAAAGAAAGGAAACAAAAGCCCGGTAATAAGACGGTAATTAGGTTATTAGGTACTTTGTATTGACTCATCCCTATGGACAAACTACTATTGGTCTATCTAAATCCGTAGCATCTAACCCAGACGTCGTCCAGGTCCCTGACTCCGCCACGAATCTGGCAGAGGACCAGTCCTTCCTCCACCGGTAGAGGGGGAAACCGACTGCCCGTAAACAGCATTCTGGACACGAGGCGTGCTCATGATCCATGAAAGGAACCGCGGCGTGGGAATTAGATTTGGACCATGTCCAAACTCGGGGTATATCCGAGTGAGAAAGTCGTGGAGATGAGCGGCGACTAGGCCGGTCAATCCAATCTTCAAATTCTCCCAGCCGTTCGGGAAAAGAAGCTGTACGACCAGAAGGCAATAAGGCATAAGTTGCGCGGGAATAGTGATAACGTAGAAGTGTGCGTTCATCCCTCGCTGATCCTGTGTCGCCGTGTAGCACAATGCGATAAGCAGCGCTTGTAGTAACACGAAGCCACCTGTGAAGAGAGCATTCAAAGGCTAATGCGCTAGTTAGCAAACTGCTCCTATCTCGAAGCAATGTCAAGATTATAGGAACTAGGGCTAAGTATGTAGGGCGCTACAAACCACCCGAGCAAACGCGTCCGAAGACATTGCTCGAGTCATCCAATTAGACATCCCACCATGCCCACACTCCGGACTGACCCTAAATGAGGTATGCGAATGACGGGCCAGCCACAGTGCAGGGGTGATCTTCCTCATCTCCAGGAACCGTCATAGCTGTAGAGGAAATCCACTATGCGGGCAGATATGTGAGGTGTTTTAGGGTGTAGGGTAGATATATAAAGTTTTTGGTGAAAGAGACGATCCATCTCTTAAACAGGTGATGGGTTACGGACGGTAAGGAGATATGACCTACCAGTATAATGCTAGCGATGAAGAAGAGGTACCATATCAAGTCCTCCTTCTTCGAGAACTTTGAGTTACCCGTCTCGAGCTGGCTCAGATATGTGAAAACGAAGTAGGTATCAAACAACACAGCCATCCCAGGTCCTGTCAAAAGGAAACTCGTTACGATTAGATATAAAGCGGGTGGGAATTGGATGAGCCGCGAATAGTGGAAGATGAAGGGCTCGGCATTTAGCATGCCTGTGTAGACTCCTACAGAACAGAGGAACACCGCCGTCGCGATCGTCCTATTAAGATACTGTTAGGTTTGTGAAGTTATCGAAGCAGAAGCGAGAATGCGACTAACCTGGCGATCGGAGGGGTGCTCATGTAGACACTAACCATGTCCGCCATGATTGCGGTATTTTAAGGATAGGTATTCAGTCAACTGCTTCAGGTATGAAATTTTTTACGAGATGTTGGTAGGAATAGAGGTGTTTTGCAGTTCCTATTGCAGTGAAGAAATAGAAAGCAGCAAAGACACGTATGCTTTCAACACGACTACAAGAGCCTCAAGGTGGCAATGACGAAGATGGTGGCACGGCACACGGGGAGGCAGACAGCGCTGCCGTTTGCATGGTTGGCCAATTGGAAATCTACCTCGGTCGGAAGAGGAATGACAGGAATAGAAGGTGAAAGAAAGAAGATTTTTTGTTCCGTGTCAAGTTTGAGCGAGAAAAAATACTTAGTTCAATACCTTATGTAAGCTTCAATCTAGCCTCATACGCCCCACTTCACTAGTACGTAGAAGCACGTGATGCGGCTAGCGGCATAGTGTCCCGCTCTTGTACGGATTAAGTTATTACATAGAAGTTGGGAAGAGCTAGAAAAGAACCGTTGAGTCTAATTGGCTAGAACAACTCTTGCATTTCATAAAGATTCTGTCTTGACCTTCAATCATATTCTGATCAATTTTATTGACGATTATCTTACTAGTCTTTGGTCGATAGACTTAGAGAATGGTTTCTAAATCTACATTATGAGCTACCTAAGTATTGGTAGTTAATTAATAATGTTATTTTTAATGTTATTTTCTATTATAAGCAATGGTTACTGCTGAAGATAAAAACTATTTCCGATATCACTAATAGACTATAGTGACATTCGACCACATATGCAATCATCCACTATAGCTCTGTAGGTTTCAGATACGACCGTTCGCAGGACAAGACTTTCTAGATTTGTATTTAGGACGCCACTAAAGAACAACCCGTCTAACTTACAGAACTTAGACGCCCCAAGTTTCTGCTGAATCTAATTTACTACCTATTTTAACGGCTAAAGCAAACCACCCCTATTAGAGGCACCTTCGCGCATATTAGCTACCTAAGCTATGTGAGGTAATTAGGAGGTATCTTTAAACTCAGATAAGTTGAAAAAGTTCAGTAATAGACTTTCCTCAAAAAGGCCCCTCGCCTTACGGAGAAATGTTGCTTATGTTTATCAAGAAGCTCTAAGCTTTCTAGAATATAAATATAACAGTAGGTCGACTTTTCAAGGCACTTATTCGATCATTTTACGTGCTTTGATCAAGTAAATTTGCTATAATCAAGATGCGCTTCTCCATCCTAGCTTTCGCTGTCGCCGTTCTTGGGCAGGATGTCCAGCCTTTGGACACTTGGACGCTCTATAACAGCACTATTACATGCGACCTTAAAACCTGTCAGTATAGCTTCTTCACGCACAAACACGGATCAGGAGAGACAGTTCAGTGTTACCTCAATATGAGAGGAACTCCCAGCTCGACGACTCTCTTCGTCGACCAGATCTGTCAGCCGGATCCCCTTCACACACTTACTCTGAGTTGGGCACCCGACCATTCAGTTATACTATGCATCGCAGACATCCATGAACGCGCGAACGCTTTCTATAGTCTCGAGAGATGGGAAGTTGCCGATAACAGGATCGCCCCGAACAAGACGGAATTCGCGTGGCGGGCTGGCGAGGTTCCGCTTCCAAGCACTACCTTCACACGCCCAGCCCCGACATTGCAGGAGTAATATCTCATGGGTACCTCGGATCCAGCCCCGGCATGCTCCGTTACGATCATATCAACCTACTACGACGGCCATTCTGTCTCGACAAAATTGATCCCTTGCTTGGAATGCGCTCGATCGGAACACTGGGACTCATATGCTAAAAATGATAAATGTTAAAGCGTCTTGTGTTTGGAAAAGGGGGTGGGAAAGAGGGAGATGCATTAGCGATATCTATGTACGATATGTTATGATAGCGAAATAATCTGCATGTTAGACTTGTAGACGATACATACCTACTTGATGTTTGCTGTTAAAACCTACACTGGGAATTGTCATGGAAGTTTCATAAGTTGAATAGAATTTAAAAGATCTACACACTAAAGCTGACGTTCATAAATTCCCATATACTCTTTAGATCAAACAGAATGTCCCCTCCTGTATTGATATGAATGGGAAGGTGCCGGTAAAGGGCTATTTAGAAAGCAAATTTGAAGGTGAAATCTGAGGTAGGATTATACCATTGTCAATATTCTTGAGGACAATTATGTAAAGCACGATTGCTTCATGTAGTTAGTCTCTTTTTTCTTCACAATTTCGTCGTATCTTCTCTTTCGAACTATAACATGGATTATGATAGGCCAAGATTACGCTTCAATCCTTTACCGGTGGGGTACCGAATATATATATCCCTGGGTCCCCGAATATCTAACATGTTTTATCCATTGCTCTTCTGTTTGCGCTTACAGTGTCGTGCAACGATTCTAAACCTTCTTTCTATAGTCACACTCCTCTGTATCAACCTCTGGCAAACGAAACAAGATATCGTCGAAACCCTCTACCCTTGATCAACGTATTCTCTCGAAAAAGGGGTAAAAATGTCGGGTCACGTGTTCGACGTTCGCTGCTCTACGGAGATCACCGTAGAGCCTAATTTACAACAACGGTTGGTGATGGCTCCTCATACTGACGTGAGCATTGTTACTGATGCAAGCTTTATTGCTCCGTTTAAAGAGGCAGAAAAGCGTTCTGAAGCCCTTAGTGAGAAGAATGACCAGCCATCTTCGGTCACCGACTATCCGATGACTGAAGACGAAGTACGCAATCTCCTCAACGTCGTCGACAGAATTCCCACCAAGCTTTGGGTGGCCTGCCTCGCCGGTATCCTTGAACGGTTTGTATGGTATGGGGCGACTGCCCCTTTGCGTGAGTGATTCATCTAATATATAGTGTAAGACGTATAATTTGCTGACTATTTTTACAGAGAACTACCTTCAAAACGCTCCCGGAGGCGAAGTCCCAGGGCTCTCGGTCTAGGACAGGCATCCGCATCTAATATCGTGAATGCGCTCATTATCGGGTCTTACATTACCCCTGTTCCTGCTGCTGTTGTTGCTGATAGCTGGCTTGGTCGTTACAAAACCATGCTCTATGCTGCTATGTATAGTGGAATTCCTATCTTAGTCCCCTTCATTCCTCCCTTCATGCAGTTTATTTTAGCCAAGAATTTAAGTTAACAATGTGCTAGCATTGAATGTATCGGGGCAACAATTCTATTCGCGACTTCACTGCCTGCTGCTATTCACGGGGGAGCTGCTCTCGGTGGCGTAATCCCCGCATGTATACTGCTGGCTGTGGGATCAGGGGCATTCAAAACTACCGTGGTCCCGTTTATTGGTGAGTAGGAACATCCGGACTTTGTGGGAACGTTGCATTAATCTCTTATAGCCGACCAGTACGAGCAAACCGAGCCTCGGATCTACACTAAGAAGACGGGTGAGAAGGTTGTTACCAGTCAAGAGTTGACTATTACGTATATCTATAATGCATTTTACTGGTTCGTGGAATATACTCATTTTTTTGAATGAAAGGAGTTTAACAGGATATATACCTAGGCCGTGAATGTAGTGGGTTTCTTTGCCGATTCCACGCCATTGCTAGAGAAATATGTTGGTTTTTGGGTCGCATACTTAATTCCTTGCTGTTGCATGTGGCTAGCCTTGATCCCGATTCTTCTCGGTCGCAATTACTTTGGTCAGTTTCATTAGCTAGTACATTATAATGGTTGACTGACGTCTTTCCAGTTCGGGAATCCCCAACAGGTAACATCATGCCTGATGTGGTGTCCGCCTTGCGCTATGGCATAGCCGGAGGCTTCCAAATGGATGCTGCAAAACCGGACGTCCAGCTCCAACATGGTCGTCAAGTCACATGGACTGACTCTTTTATCGAGGATATTAAGCGAAGCCTTCTAACCTGCCGAGTATTGTACGTATGGATCTTTCCAAATATTCTGCTTCATCATCTAATGTTAGTGTGGCAGGCTCCTTTTCCCTATTCACTGGCTCTGCTACAATCAGACATTCAACAATTTGATCTCTCAGGCTGGGCAAATGGTCACATACGGCATCCCAAATGACATGATAAAAATTGCCGGGGCCATTTCCGGTATCGTCGTCGCGCCCATGATCCAGAAAGGATTATATCCTTTCCTTACAAAGAAACAGATTTCGTTTAGTCCGATTGCACGTATGTCAGTTGGATTCGCTGTTCTGACCCTTTCTATGGTCTACGCAACCATAGTTCAAAAGCTTGTATATCAGGCAGGGCCGTGCTATGACACGCCGCTAGCGTGCTCGGCTGCTCTTAATCGTACCGTGCCTAACCAGATTTCGGTCTTTCTTCAAATCCCAATCTACTTCGGAGGCGCGGTGGCAGAAGTTTTGTGCTTGACCACGGGTACCGAATATGCCTATAACCATGCCCCTAAGAGGATGAAGACGCTAGTCCAATCCATTTGGCTCGCCATGGCCGGGTTTGGATCGTGCTTAGCCCTTGCATTTACGCCGCTGACCATGGATCCTCACTTGGTCACGATGTATGCTATCTTGTCCGTACTTTTAGGTGGGGCAACCATCCTGCTATGGGTGCTTTTTCGGAACGTGGATAAGGTTAAGAACGAAAGTGATGGAATCATTGAAAACATTAGTCACACGTTCGATATGTGGGAAGAAATAGTGCAGGGAGGGATCTAGGAATAGGAGCTTGTGCATGTTCCTTAGTTATGTTGGTAGGGCTTTAGTATGGAATAAACTAATACTTGACGAATTGCTTCAAAAAAATAGTGACTAGAAGCTATAGAGTTTGTTTGATCTAATTCTTAGGATATGAAGAGCCCATATTTTCTTCGTTGTTGAGACCTATCTACTCATATACTATGGGCATAGGACCCTTCTTCTCTTTAGTGATGTGGTTTAAAAACCCCTGGGCATCCTCTCTGAAAAAGGCCTTCCGGGTCGTACTTCTTGCTGACCTCCACAAGATACCCCTTATTGCGTTCGCCGTAAGATCCAATAGGGTCCTGGTCGACGAATGCATAATTCATATATATATATATAAGGTACCAATTTACCTTTGTCAGATGCCTCTGCCTTGATCTTTTCGAGCGCAACTATCATCTCTAAAACCCTCTTATCATCCTCGGCATCTTGCCAATAAGAAAGTAGTAAAACTGATACGAGGGGTCCGTTAGCTGCATTTAGACCCAGGGAATTACCCCCATTCTGAGCTGACTTTTCTAGTAGCGAGACAGGATATGGTTGGAGAGTGAAGGAGCACCTTAAGCCTTCTACCAGCTTAATAGGTTCGAGTGCTATCTTGTATATTTCGGAAGCGGCTATAATAAGGCCTAGGTCAACGGTGATACTATTTTGGATATTGGCGCAACTGGGCGCTGGTTGTTGGCCTCCCCCACGAACGGCAAATTTGGTGTCTCCTTTTGAGGCAAAAGGCTGGATTGCCCTCACGAACGCAGCCACATCTTGTTTAGATCGGGGTTGAAGTATGCAAGCTGGTTTAAGATCGCTTTCTAGCTGAGAAAGATACGAAGAGTTCAAGTTTTCGTACTCTGCCGTACCCCGAAGAGAGAATTGACCATCTGGGATAGCGTGCCTTAACGCGTCGATAGCCAGTGATGAATCCATTCTGACTGGTATTGTAATGATACGAGATAGATGTTATTTCCCAAAGTCCTATCACCTCTTTAACTTTCTTTTTCTCTTTATTAAGTAGTTGTCTATCCTTTTATAGGCATCTAAGAAATAAGGAAATGGTGCTATCCTAGATTAGAGAAGAATGAGCGGGCAGGGCTCTGCGGCACATCTATGACCGCCAAGGCGTAGATCCATCCTCTTGGCTTAACTTGATGCTGTATATTAGGTAGTTATCCGTAAGAGTTTGAATCAGGTTAAGAGAGACAATGTAATGCTATCTAACAAATCACTAGTCGTAAAATCTATAAATAGTCTTTGTCCCGGTGATGGTCTACATAAGCTGGAAATTCACATGTTCACATTACAATAGAGGTCCCTAACCCGATCTGCTGCCAGCGGATGAGTAGAATGTGACACTGAAATTTTAAAAATGACGGAAGCAGAGCCTGAAGCGATTCGGTGTCTTGAAGAATATGGTTTCTGAACGGAACAAATTAGCCCCCTAGATTTCCTTCGTTAGGTATGTAAAGTAATCCGAGTTTGGCGCTCTTGGCAACCGGGTATAGTGCACCGCCGGCTTTCTCAGCAGCTTACATGTGTGTAGTCAGTCATATAGATCAGCGTTAAAATATACCAATCAGAAGTCATTGTGCCACACCTTAACCTAGTATAACTAGCTTAGTAAAACTAAGTCAATAATAGTATAGCATCATTACTTCCTAACGTACCCAGATAGTATCGTCCTCGCATCCCTTCAGTCCGTGGAGATTTCGGGGCAACGGTTTAGAAGGCTAACAGGCTGGCAGGGAGCTGTCAACACGGTATTGAGCACTACAAGAGCTGGATTCCAGGAACGGAGAAGACTTCTCATAATGTCCTCTTCAAATTAATAAACCATTGAGACAAAATGGCTTACGGTATAAACTGGTTGCAAGATGGGAGCACTCAAGATGCTGTGCCTCTCGTAGACATAGCTAGCGCAAAGCATCCGGACGACCATCATGATATTCACATCGTGTGATACGACTCCACACACAAAGGCTGATAGGAATGGTTTGGTGTGTTTAGCCTTATAATGATACTAGTTAGCTCATTGATGATACTTGTTGTGATATCTTTCTTGTCAGTCATTTAGAAGGAATGTCAAATCGCCATCCGCTATAACCATCATTGCGGGTCACTTGTGAATCATAGCCACTATTATTTTGTTATTTTCCTTGTTTACCGACAAGTCAGAGCTTGGGAATATGTGGCAGACATTTGCACAAATAATCACAACTGATACTACTCCCATTCTAAAAGGCACCAGCAATCTACAAGATAAAGAAGTAGACAATTTAATACAATTCGGGTTCTCGGACTTGAGGGGGAACATAGTGTTAAGTTAGGGAGGATAAGGAATAATACTAAGAGCAAGACAGGTAAATTATTAAGGAACTTAGGGTAATCAAATATAACTTAGTATATACTTGAGTCAAAATTGTGTATTCTATTAAATCATGAACTTATTATGCTTATTAGGTCTGCTATAGAAAGTATTGTACTAATTTCTAGAATACTAGTAGCTAAAAAGGTGATATCGTCTTGCTAAAGCTTTTACCCCTATATTATCTTGTTGAGATTATTGTTATGTTCACCTACCAAGGCTTAAGAAAAATACAAGAGCCATATATTAGTGGTATCTAAATTAATTACTTGAAAGTATAACGGTTAGAAGATGTGAGTACCTAGTAAGAGACATCAACTAATATAAAGTTGCTTAATTCACCATTGTTTTCTCTTGATGTACATAGGTACCTAGCCATATTGTAGAAACCATACAATTATTCAAACTCGTACTTTAGTGTCTCTCTGGGGTAGTTTTCCTCTCTTGCTTATAAGGTATTCCATTCTCTGAAATACATTGCTACAAAGCATACTGCTAGTAGTATTGTTGGTACCGTAGGAGGTATGTACCTCCTAATGTATGCCCTGCGTTCTGACCGTCACCGCGTTGCCATGCAGCGCCGCCTTCACGACTACTTCGTTCACAGCCTTCTCTACCTAAGCACCGTAGATACAGGGCCTTTAATTAGGTACCTACACTAGGTGGGTACTTACCTCCAAGTTACCTTAGGCACCTAAGGCACCAGCCTATTATTCGTATGGCTACGTGGGTACTCCTTTTCGCTATACTCTAGGTCGTAACGGCAGGGGTTGTAGGTAGTAGCAGGTACTTGTTTGTAATTTAGGCAGTCGTCGTTTCCGTAGGCAGTTGCAAACTTCTCAGGAGTTGCCGCCACTACAGTAACGAGGCTATTCAGATTTCTATTAGATTTTTCGCCGACAGGAGCAAAAGGTCGTCTTCCTTTTCTTTCTACAACTTGCGATAAACGCCAAATCCTACTCGTCGCCGGAGTATGGTCTCCTATCTTCAGCAAGCAATCACTCGCCACACCTACATTTGAAGCAATACTAAGTTAGGTGACCAAGTTGAATCGGTCATGCACAAAGATGTCTGAGGGTGAGTTCCCCTAAACTACCTAAAATTCCCTTTCTACCAGTCTCAAACCCTGTATATTATGTACTATTTCTTACAAAATATACTTAATACTGGGGATATAAACCCATTAACACTTGTTTAATTGTAGAAACTCCCCCTATTTCGTCGCCGACCGGCAATCCGACCGGTGGCGTTCCCGATGACGAGCTCTCTTAGCAAGAGAAAGCCCGAAAGAAGGGACGAACACCGCTCCCAAGCCTCCCTCCAGCGCGGCTGGCAGAAATTCACAACATTGACCAAGCAAGAGTGGAAGCGGACAATGCTACCGACAAGGTGTTCACGGGCCGCCCACAACAGCCCCAGCCCAAAGCCACCAAGCGCCGAGAACTTCCCTACCTGCCCTGCGATATTTGCGGAAAGCTCCTCAAGGGGCCGACTATCTTAAAGTGTCATAAGAGAACGGTTCATATCGGTACGCGTTGCTATTGGGGGGCTTGTACTCAGACGTTCATCAGTACCGAGGAGCTCATCGAACACCTAAAAGATCACCAGACTATAGCATCGACAGGCGACAAGCCTGGCGATTTAATCTGCCACTGGCCCGGCTGTAGCCATCCTCATTCATACATCCACGAGCTGTACCGACATATTCGAATTCACAACGGTGATATGCATCAGAGTTACTAGTCGAAGAGTGTTCAAGCCTGCTTTTGTGAAATGGATATAGTAGCTACCGCCGTAGCAACGTCCATATTGACGGCTCTTTTTAGGGCCTTTTGATCTTCTGATCTTTTGCATGCAACCATCAGAGAAGTGGTTTTCTGTCTTTCCTCAATTAGGAACATGACTTCAACTGTGCTATAGCTTTGCCTTTGCGTTATTTTCAATCACGGTTATAATAAAGACTTTCATCGCACGTATCTGCACAAAATAATGAACAAATTCACCGTGACTAGTCGTATGCATCCTGGCTATTCTAGTCAGCTGCTGTTATAGATGTAGCCTGTAAGTGCTTATACACGTGACTAAAGTACTTTCGTGTTAGAAGTAGCAGGCTGAATGACGAATGACACTAAAGACATGAACTGCACTTGAGTAATTTGTTATAAATAAGCTAACTTCGGATTATAACGCTACGTGAGAACTTTAATGGGGCGTGGTTGATGCTTTTGATAGCAGCATGGACTTGTGTAAAGACAAAAACGCTAACCTTTCTGCCTTTGCACCTAAAGCATTACCTATGTAGAGATACGCTTAGGGGGATATAAGTACCTACTTAAGGACGGTCCGTTGACAGCTGTACTCACCTGCTCGACACGTGGCAGCACCCCTCAGCGGCTCATACCGTTCGGCAGTTAAAAAACCGCCAAGTATGAGTCAAAATCGATCCGCTTTCTTAATTCAATTGCCCTATAAGAGTTCATCGTGAGAAACTCGATCTGTCGTTCTTTTATTTGGGCACGGTCGAATGTTTCCCATGGCTCTTCAAAGCTCGTTGTGTCGGGTTTCCAGCCAATTGCGTCAATTGACCACCAAAGTCCCGGGTGCTCGTTTCTACTCAGCTCCTGTCAGTGGAAGCATTCCTGCTGCAAAGAGGAAATATGTCCCAACTAGCGGTACTTATCCGCAAGGATTCAAGGTTTCGGGAACGATAGTTGGTGTTAAGCCAAAAAATACAACCAAACCCGACCTTGCTTTCATCACCTCAAGCACACCATGTGCTGCAGCGGCCGTCTTCACCAAGAACAAGTTCCAAGCTGCACCGGTAACTTTCAGCCGGTCGCTGCTCCAGGAGCAGAAAAACTCTGGGATTAGAGGTGTTATTATCAATTCGGGATGTGCAAATGCCGTAACTGGAAAGGGTGGCCTTGAAGATGCTGAAAAGATGGCGAGAGAGGCCGATAAGGCACTGGGAGCTGACAAGGCAACAATCGTGATGAGTACCGGCGTGATTGGCCAAAGGTAACTATACTCTACAACGTATGTCACATCCATAACCTTCTTTTATTCTGATTGATTTCTAGGTTACCGATTCAGAAAATCTTGGATGGGGTTCCCAAAGCCTACGAAGGGCTTGGCGATACCCATAAACACTGGCTAACATGTGCCACAGCTATCTGCACGACAGATACATTCCCTAAATTGATCTCAAAAACTTTCAGTCTACCGTCTTCGCCATCAGTAGAGTACCGCATTGCTGGAACGACTAAAGGCGCTGGGATGATTCACCCGAATATGGCAACGCTCTTAGGTGTCATCGCCACCGATGCTCCCATTTCACCCTCTATCATCCCGCCTATTCTCAAGTATGCTGTAGATCGGTCTTTTAATAGCATCACAATTGACGGAGACACGTCTACCAATGACACGGTTGCTTTACTGGCAAACGGTGCTGCAGGAGGTCAGGGGGTAACTACGGAAGATTCGGCCGATTTTATCGCATTCCGAGATGTTGTCACTGACTTCGCGACTGACTTGGCTAAGCTCGTCGTGCGGGATGGCGAAGGTGCTACCAAATTCGTTACCATCCGGGTAACTGAGTCTTCAAGCGAAGAGGGTGCTCGAAAGATCGCCAGCACCATTGCAAGATCACCTCTTGTCAAAACAGCGCTCTACGGCAAAGACGCTAACTGGGGTCGAATCCTCTGCGCTACTGGTTACTCACTAATCAGCGAGCCTGGACAAGCCGTCAATGACGTGGCGGAAATAATACCCGAGAAAACCAATGTGTCTTTCGTCCCCACAGACGGGAGCCCGGAGCTGAAGCTCCTCGTCAACGGCGAGCCGGAAATTGTCGATGAGACCCGAGCAGCGGAGATTCTCGAGTTTGAGGACCTCGAGATCCTCGTGAGATTGGGAACCGGTAAGAAGGAGGCTACTTACTGGACCTGCGATTATAGTCACGAGTACATGTAAGTGAGGTACAAACCGTTTCTGAAATATGCATACTGATGATTTCCACTAGCACTATCAATGGTGATTACCGTACCTAACCGTTGGATATCTATGATATGATGAAGAAGGATCGATTTCTTCTATAGGTAGTTCCTAGACTTAAATTTACTTAGAACGGATAATTTAGGACCCTGAATTGGCATACAGTACGAAGTAAAGAAGATATGAAATATGAATTAATGATATTGATCCCTCGTTATATGTCTAAATACTATAAACAAATATTGCCCCTTGCATTATTGCATAAGGCGTAGGTATGCCCCACCAAAAGCACCCTTAGAAGCTTGGGCCATTTTAAAAGCTTAGACGCGTCTCGGTTTGCAAACACGCGTAAATTGATTTTGTATCCCGCTAATTAAATTCCCACCGGCGTCTTTCCGCAATTACACCCGCTCTAGCATAACACAGCAACGCAGCAACGCAACAATGCCAGCAGCAAAAGCGGAAGAGAGAGGCGAGTCTTCGACTTCAGCCGCTAAGAAGGCCTTAACTGGTGCCTCCAACGGAAATGTTACCTACGAGCTGCCATGGTACGTCGCTTTCCTGCCAGTCTATTTACTACCAAGCATGCGCTAACACACATTCTACAGGGTAGAAAAATATAGGCCTGTCTTCCTTGACGATGTAGTAGGAAATACAGAGACGATCGAACGGCTCAAGATTATTGCGAAAGATGGAAATATGCCTCACGTTATCATATCTGGAATGCCCGGTATTGGAAAGACGACGAGCGTACTATGTCTGGCCCGCCAACTGCTCGGAGACTCCTATAAGGAGGCAGTGCTGGAACTCAATGCGAGTGATGAGCGAGGTTTGTCCACCTTAATTTTCATATAAGAGTAACAGGAGCTTGTAACACTAACTGCTACCATTAACTAGGTATCGACGTGGTTCGAAACCGAATCAAAGGCTTTGCTCAGAAGAAAGTCACGCTACCAGCAGGCCGACACAAAATCGTAATCCTCGACGAGGCCGACAGCATGACTTCGGGTGCACAACAAGCGCTGCGGCGTACGATGGAGATCTATTCCAACACGACGCGGTTTGCCTTCGCCTGTAACCAGTCGAACAAGATCATCGAACCGCTACAGTCTCGATGCGCGATCCTACGATACGGGCGATTAACGGACGCACAGGTAGTCAAGCGGTTGCTACAGGTTATCGAGGCGGAGAAAGTACAGTACAGCGACGACGGGCTAGCAGCGCTCGTGTTTAGCGCCGAGGGCGATATGCGGCAGGCCATCAACAACTTACAGAGCACACACGCTGGTTTCGGCTTCGTCAGCGGCGACAACGTGTTCAAGGTCGTTGATAGCCCCCACCCTATAAAAGTCCAGGCCATGCTTAAGGCCTGCTATGAGGGCAACGTGGATAGTGCCCTAGATACTCTCCGCGAGCTGTGGGATCTTGGATACTCCAGCCATGATATCATATCTACTATGTTCAAGGTCACCAAGACTATACCCACCCTCAGCGAACACTCCAAGCTAGAGTTTATCCGCGAGATCGGCTTCACCCACATGAAGATCCTCGAAGGTGTCCAGACCCTACTACAGCTGAGCGGGTGTGTCGCCCGGCTATGCAAGATTAATATGGACCCGAAGCGTTTTGAGACCAAGGCAAAATGAGAATATGCTATATAACTTTATAAACGAGGGTGGAGAGAGGTGTATGTGAAAGAAGATTGGCGAAATGGCTTGAGGTATTTGCATGGCATTGCACTGGCGTTTACGAGGTCATGATTCCCTGATTTCTTTCAGAAAGCTGGTTGGTACAGGAGTGTCGAAAAATTTCAAGACATATCTACATGCTTTTAATATAGATGCATGGCCTAACAGCACAAAATACAAGCTTTGCTGCTACTGGTTACTCGAAATGGCAGTAAATATCGTTGATATCTCACTTCTTATTCTGCTGAGAGGGTGCTCCTTCGTCCTCCAACTCCATCAACTCCTTCTCATAGTCCGCCCATACAGCACGGTTCTGAGCTATCCTTCGTTGCATGCGTATGCGCTGCTCATACTGCCTCATGCGATAGTCGGCCTCGATCATGCTGCCGACGATCATGCCGGACATTTGGAGATATCTAGTCCGGCTTTAGTTCTTTTTTCTTGTTCTCCTCATTTGCGATATCATTTAAGACATCAATTGGGGCCCTCGGACTCACACTTTAAACTGGACGGTGAGTCCGCGATATAGTGGTGAGAAAACGTAACCGATACCGCCTAGAACGGCAGACACAGCGCCCCATTTCACGGCTCCGACGGCGGCGCCGCGCGCAGCTTCCCATTGCGCCTCCTTCGCATCGTCGCTCTCTAGGGCTTTGTGGGCGCGCATTGTCGCAATGTCATCGCGGGTATGTATCCTTCCCGGGTGGCAAAATCACTTCACGACACGACGCAGTTTTTTCGCCCAAGATGAGGTTACATACACTTTCGTCCCTCTCTAACTAATCGGAGCTGTTGGATTGAGTTAACCCCCGGTCTCGTGCCAATGAATCCCCGAAGGTAGCGTTGGTATGTGTAACTTAAGATGTATCTATCATGTATTTCGAATATTGAATTGAACGAGTCGTTGATATTTCTTTGATTGAGCTTATTTAGCGGGGCCTAGCCTGGCGCCGAGGTATGATTTGCTGATGTTAAAGCTGCAAGATGCCGGCGGGGTAGCGGGTTGCTGTTAAAGCTACATATTGGCGTCATTATTTTATTGGCTTTTCTTATAGAACTATGTACACTATACTTTAACTATCATATCTTTGAACAGTTTCATCTCATATTATGTATAGCTCATGATAGCATAAGATGCCCCCGGAAAGTCCTCTTCGCAACGACGTCTTACATGTAATCACTTTGCTCGATCGAGCTCCATTAACGTCATAATACGTAGATAGATGTCAAAAGCTTCCGAGGGTTCCAATGCGACGTTGATGGACCCTGCATTGATATACCATGCTAGCTTGGTATTGGCACGAAGCTTACCTCTTACACGGGCACACGAGTTGGTATAAGTGACGACTTATATCAATAATGTAGGTTAGATATTTAGACTGTAAATATTGACCTTGCGAGTTTTTAAGCCGCAATATGAGGTATCTAGTATTTAAATAGAACCACAATGGAAAAGAACATTGTCTCCCTATTCTCTGTTCTTTCATGCTAAAGAATGCTCAAACCGCGAGCGCTACCAAGTCGAACCTGGCGATCCAGTCTTCGACGTCATCATTCGCTCTGTGCCAAACCCCCATCTACGCCATCACCATTAATACCCACCACCACAGCCTATCCAGCACAGCACACCCATCCAAAGTCCTCACCGCTGTCAAAAATACGGTTTCGCCCCGCGCAGAAGAACATGGGACAGACGAGATCAGAAACAGAAACAGAAACCGGGGCCGAGACGGGAGCAGTCCGGGATAGCACCGAGGACTGGAAGTCGAAGCCGCCGTACCGCACTACGCCCGGCAACGAGCACTTCGACAAGAAATGGACGGCGCATTGTCACTGCGGCCGCGTCAAGTACTGGCTATCGCGTGACAAGCCTCTCGCCGTCAAATTCTGTCACTGTGTCGACTGCCAGGCCCTACACGGCGCTCCCTTCCAATGGGCCGCCATCTTCGAGAAGCAGGATTTACACTTCGAGAAGGGCGCCGAGGGCCTCGCTTTCTACCATTCTCCAGACAAGTCGACGGTGCACCGTCTGCCGTGCAAAGTGTCCTGCGCGTACTGCCACTCGCCTATCATGGACGAGGGTAGGAATATGGTGCTCATGTTCCCCGGCATTATTAAGTTTAGCGACGCCGAGCATAAGAAGCTGTTCGATCCGCAGTAAGCATTGCCCCTTAAGGAAATAGTATAGGTTATGCTGATCAATTTACTCTAGATGTCACATCTTCTACAGCCAGCGCGTAATAGATATACATGACGGAAAGCCTAAGTGGTCAAAGTTAGATAGGCAGAGCGAGCTCATGAAGGAAGTCGAGAGAACGGACTCTAGCGAGCACACTGTATTAGGCGAGGCTAGAAATGAAAATAAGGACGACTGAATTATCCAAGGGTATCTCGTGCACGCGTATTATATGGTGACCATATACCTTTATCCTGCCTGCTTGCTTATAATCGTAATGGCCTCTATATGTATATCCTTTTCTCATGACATTAAGTCTTCTAATATCGCCTCGAGCTCTTCCTTCTGGAAAGGTACGCTTAAGAGCTCGGTACCTAGAACATCCTTGCGACTTGTGATCATCTGGTGGTCGTGGAATCTAAAGCGAACGTGTTAGAATAATACCGGTATTTATATCAAAATAGGCGTGATGCAAACTTACTCTTTCAGCAGTGTCCGGAAAGCCATCTCCGAACTGCATATAAATTCCTCCACCGCCTTGTTATACACCATCCTGTATTCCACGCCGGGGTTCTCCCCGTCCGATCCGCCCTCGTCATCCATAATCGCTAGAACTTCGCCAACGAGTAGTCGGAACAAGTTCTTGGCGTTCTCTGGTAGACTGCGAAGAACATACGTCACGCCTTCCTTCCCACCAACGCGCCTAGCCTTTCGGCCTAGGAGCTCATGCACATCGTCGACAACTTCGAGCTCTGCCGTAAAGGGGGCAAACGTCGTGCAATCGTGGAACACAAAATTGAACGATGACCGCAAGCTACTGTCCCAGAGAAGAGAGAAGTCCGACGTGTCGGCAGAGCAGATGAGCCGAATATTCGGGTGTGCTGCTAATTGGGCGAGGACGGGCTGTATTCCAACCCTTCGTAGAGGAACAGCATCAACAGAGTTCAAGATCACTGTGACAACCACCTCATGAGAGGAAAGTAGAGCTTTCACGCTATCTAACATAGCTGAAGGATTTCCAGACGGTATTTTGTGGGCGGGGTTTACAGCGCTCGCGACGGTGCCCAGGATTTCCCGCAGAGAACTCGTCCGGACATATCCGTTGATAATAACAATCTTATTAGCAACATGATCTGAATATTTGTCATATACGTGCTTCGCAAATCTATGCAGAAGCGCTCTCTTCGACCCATACCCATATAGACACACACTAAACCCCTGAGACAACTCGAATGTCCACTGCGGGAAAGACTCGAGGTGTATTGATTCGAGGAATTCTATATCTTCGGCATGCGGGTCCTGGTAGTCGCGGAGGATTGAGAAGTATTCGTCATGGGTCAGAAGTTTTAAGGATGCTAGAGTGTTACCGGACGTCTTCGAGGCGCCAGGTCTATTTTGCGCAAAATAGAGCTCGTGAGGGGGTAAGTCTCGGGGTGGAGTTGGTGATTTCTTCCTGGCTCGCTTCGTATGCTTTGTCTTCGGTCGACCACGTCGAGGTTTTCCAGATGGGGTTGCAGGTTCGTCAGGGGGGGGTTCTTCGTCTTCCTCTTCTTCCTCGTCCTCATCACTTGACTCGTAGATTTCTCTGGCAATATCTTCGTCCGCTTCCTCGTCACTCCCATCTCCACCTATTACTTGCTCGATCAGTGCTCTAGCACTCTTCTTTCTCGCAGAGCGATCGTTCCGTTTCCACCTTGGTGTCTGCGCGCTGGTACTGCCATTTGTCTTTGAGGGTGTTACTACGTCGGCCTCGCTTTTCTTTCGACCTTTTGGAGTGGAAAGTCCACCATTCGTTTCAGCCCGTTTCCTTTTGCTCGGTGTCTCTTTTACAGACTGGCCAATTTCATCTTCGTCCGAAGGAAAATCATATGCGGAATGGTGGCCATCTGTGGTACCGTTGGAACGTGTCTTGGATTTTATCTGAGTGCTGCTCCGTTTGGATGGGGTATCTGGATTTTGGTCTTCATCCTCACGGTGATCGTCGTGGTGAACTCGTTTCCGAAGCGAACTCCTAGAGCTAGGCCCGGGTTCTGCAGCTCCGGGCTGCGGTTTCTTGGTTCGTACCATTATAAATTACCTATGACAGGAAATGCATCGCGATTAAGAGCGTTACGGCAAATATATCAGAACTCCAGAGAATGTTGCAGAAAATACAATTGGAAGAATAAGAATCTAGAAAAGAGATGGAGATGATTTCAACTTCTATCACTTATCGATCGCGACAGACGCGTCAATGCTATTTCCTTGCTGTGGGGCTCAGGCATTAGACCCTGGAAAGGCAGGGGCCAATTTAATCCACTATTCGGGCAGTTTTCCAGGGCGTCGGACCGTTGCAGGGGGGGTGGACGGAGGAAACTTCGATAAGTTCGATTGGAGCCGCAATATTACATAATACCGAACCGGACCTGAACTGCCAGGATTTTGTCAAAATCGGCCATAGCTACCCGGGTGTCGCATTGGTACCTACCAGAATAAAACTCGGAGGTTTCCGAGACGGTTAATTATACCTGTTTTAGTGGTTTTCTCTTTATAAAGGCCGACACGATTCCCCATTTGCGGGAATCGTTATCCTAACTGCAGTTAACATGAATCTCAACTTTTCTGGAACTATCAACGTCTTTAAGCTCCTAACAAAACCCTCATTATGTCTTCCTCACGCAACAGCCTCCACATTCAATGATATACCAACCCCTCTCAGCAAAGCGTTCGAAGGTCGAGGCAAAAAAATAGATATTAGGGCTGTAATACTCGACAAAGACGATTGCTTCGCTTATCCTGATTCCAATGAGATATACCCTGCTTATTTGGTGAGCAAATGCCGAAAGTCAACCATTATTTACGTTTTGTTTCGTCCGTGGCAGCCGTTGATTTTTGAAATAGGAAAGATTCCAGAAACTTCAAGAAGAATACCCCGGCCATCGTCTTCTCGTAGTTTCCAATACAGCCGGTGCGACTACTCATGACCATGATGGACGCCTAGCAAAGGAGCTCGAGGTGGCTACTGGAGTTTCTGTACTGGCTCATAAAGTGAAAAAGCCCGGCTGCAGCGACGAAATACTAGCTCACTTCAAAGCCCACCCTGAGGCCGGCGTAACGCATCCAAGCCAAATCGCTGTCGTTGGAGATCGTCTAATGACTGACATTATGTTGGCCAATATGATGGGCAGCTGGGGTCTATGGATTATGGACGGCGTTAAACCATTAGAAAAGAAGAGCGTAGTACGTTACTCGCATTCAACATGATACTTGAACTTATCTACTAACTTCAAACAGTTCTCTAAATTTGAGCAGCGTCTCGGGCCATTTTTAATGGCACGTGGTTACCGTGCCTCTGATCCTCTATCCCCATTCGAGTAACCTCTCCGTATATTATATCAACTCTCAACTTATATGGTCAGATCCGTAGGACTGACAGCGGCTGTCTCTCTTATATTAGGTAACCATTCAGGTAATTATAATCCCCCAAGCTTATATAGGAGGAAATCTATCCTTCTAAATAGCAAGGGGGGATATTAAGCTCCTTGGCTAAATCTCTCTTTACCATTTGAACTACTAAGGTATAGATAATGTGTTAGTAGAGATGTTCTATAGGCATTTTTTATTCATATATGCCTTTTGAATTGAGTCTAAAGTATATCAGGCCACGGTTTATATTTACTTCTATATGTTATAGTGTCTTTCCTTCTTTGAGGCCATGTGAGTAGAGCGTCGAATACCAATCATCCTCTCCTTTAATTTTCGTAGCATCGCGCTGTATATATCACTGATACAGATCCACGACAGAAAGTCAGCTTTGTTGTTCGTCATGTAATTTTGTAAATTCGCGAAGCATCTTCCTCTCACATGGCGTAACAATGCGAGCACCACATGTGTATCTTGAATATATCCCTTTGCGTGAATACGGCTTATCTAGACCCTTTTAGGTGACGCTTTTCTCACGCAGAAGCGTAATAAGTCGGTAGGGATCTAAAGCATGTTCATATTTGTTCATATGATCGTGTCATTAAAACAACACATAGGCAAACTTTTCAGAATGAGACGACTTCGGGAACCCCTGAGCAATTTAAGTACGTCTTGATATCCTATCCGACTCGTTAACTACCTAATCTATATACGTAAGGTACACAGGTGCCTCGGCTGCACGATGTCTGTCCCTGTTAGTAAAGGCTTGCTTATCCTGCTAGCTGAAAATAGTGAATATCATGGGGTCCACGCAAGGAGAAATACCTATATTAGTGCCTAAGGTATGGAGGAGTACTTTCGTCTGAACTGGTCCACTGTAAGCTATCATGCATACCATGCAGTTTGACGCCCCTATTTACGTCTAAGCATGCACTACCTAGTTTGTATTCAACTTTTAGCGCCTCATCAGCCAGTAGCAGTTGGGATAATATGATTATGAGATACACTCATTGATCCACCGTTCAGACGTTAATATGCAACCATTCTTATAGGTTATATTATTCTTAGTCATTCCTTCCTACCTGTTGTAAGTTTGCAGCAGATTAGGCTTAAACATGAGTTGTATCGTGATAATATTGGATGGTTTACCCACTGAGCGCAGTCCGAAATGCATAACACGGCCTAATTCACCATAGGCCCTGCAAAAGTAGCCTTACAGTGGCCTCTAATCGTAGTACTTTGCATTAAGCCTCCTGACTCAACGCTTTTTTACATGCATTGACCAATTGCTATCTAATGACGCGGGTAAACCAGCTGCATTTACCATTGCACTGTAGAAGGTAACCATCTACGTACCTCTGTCAACCACATAGGTAAGTACCTTACAGACTGTATCATTCCTCAAATCTTTTTCTCACACTTTCCAAGGCATCATCATTTCTATATAACCAACCTTATTCCAAGACCAAATTCACCTTTCCGTGTCTGACTTCTTTTCCTTATCCGCAACTAACCTCTTAGTTTTCACAGCCAACAAAAAGCAATTGACACCATCGCCATACATTACCTCTTTATCAGCACCTTTATTTCATCATGACCGGTAAATTTTGGTCTCCTGCAGAGGAGAAGTACTTCTGGAAGACTGTCGTCGCCCACTCTGTTAAGCGTGCCCCTGCCGACCTTTCTAACGACGAAAAAACGTGGGAAGAGCTTGCAGTCGACATGCAAAGGGAAATGGAGCGCCAGGGCACCGCTCGCCGATGGTACACTGGCTCTGTGTTGTGTAAGGATACTTACTGTTTTATTTAGTGATTACAATGAGAAATACTAACAGAGTTCTATCTAGTTGAGCACTATTTCCAGAATGTCGAGGGAGACAGAAGATCTCCAAATGCTACGCCGTATGTCGTCGAGTACATGAAAAAGCTTGGTATGTCCTTTATTCTTGATGCTTTTTGGACTACACTAACGGGATTGCTCAAGGGCCGTTCCGTCGCATCATCAATCCTCGTTCGGGCCCTCGTGGTGGCCGTCCTCGCCGCAGGGAGGTGACTATGGCTGAGCCCCAGGGAGTCCAGGCTCCGCCTCCGAGTCCAGACGGCTTCACAATTACCCCCCTAGAGGAAGATGATGTCTTCTCGCCAGAGTATGCAGCACGTCAAGCTCGGCAGTCTCGTCAGTCTCATCAGCCTAGCCAGTCCAGCCGGTCCAGCCAGTCTAGCCAGTCTCAAGAATCTCGGTATCCTAGTCGCCGTCTAAAACGTCGGCGCCTGCAGCAACTTGCCCCGGCTCCTCACCCCCGACCAGTCCAAGAGCCTTCATTTGACACTACTTCCCACAATCCTCATCAAATCACTTGGGGTTCCCAAATGGACGGGCAATCTGTTACAGAAGAATCTGTACCTGGATCATCCTTATCACGGTTTGATACCCTTCTCGCGGCTGCCCAATTGATGGATGCGGCAGACTACTCGACTGGGGAAAACCCGGTGCGAGACCACTTTACAATACAATCATCCTATCCCTCACCGTCGTTCCAGCCCCAGAATATCTCTGGCTATGGAATGGGGATTCAGACTGCCGATAATACGTCGTCTTCCGAATTCGCTTATAGCGGTATTGCTATCCAGGACCTTAGCCAGAATACCTCCGGCATCACTCCAGTTTTCCAGACACACTGTACATTAGCACATCGTACCGGAGAACCCTCTATTTCGCGTTTATCATCTAGCTCATCCCTATCTACTCTGTGCGGTCCTTCCGTTAACGAACATATACCAACCGGTGAAACAACTGAAGAGGAACTATCTACTGAAGACGAAGGAGAGAACAAAGAAAATGAGGGTGGCAGAGGTGATGAGGACATTCAAGTGCCGGGCTTCAGGTTGATACGAAGCAACCCAGTTCAGCAAGACTTCATCATCTATGAAGACGGTCAGATTGTCCAGGGCTTGCAACTCCATAGGGTTCACCAGGTATATGGGAACTTTGACACCTATGATGCTAACAAAGAGAACGAAGGTGTTCAAGGAGCATATGATGCGAGTAGCTTTGGTCTAGCGGGCGGTGTTGGTGGTGCACCGAGTAGTATCTTCGACACTACTGAGGGACTACATCCCGGAATTATCCCTTCTCTTGCCAGCTGGTAAGCTCATGCATGGACTACATGCGGTGTGGAACATGTTGGTGGTGGTGGTGGTGGTGGCAGTAAAGGTGGTATTGACCTTGTTGCATCATTCTAAAGATAAAGGCGCTGCTTTAATTGTATGAAGAGGTGGGAACAAGCTGGCTTACAAGAAAGCTGCCCTCAACTGCGAATAGTTTATGTGTGGCGCCAAGCCGTGGGAAACCAGGACAAGGATTGCTTTCGCAGACGGGATAATACTTTCATTATCCCCAGCTCTTGTAATGCCTTGAGTCTATGGAAACCTAGACTAATAATATGTTTTGTGTTCTCCGTTCGACTCTGAACTTGAATGATTACCTAATGAATGTCGAAGATTGTCTAGATATGTGTGATGATATATGTGATGAGATAATAAGCCTGAAATTTATACCCGTCCGTTATCATGTTTATCGATAACGGGTATTTACATATGCATTTACCCCATGTCAATCAAGTTTAGAGGCGCACGGACTCTCCCCCCTTTTCTTCCGAAACATACAACGTCGACTGACACTTACCTCACAGCTCGGGCTCAAACGGAGTGAAACTACAACCCTACGATAAAACAAAGATTAGTATTGAGTGTATTGGCGCTATTGTCACGGGAGATTATGACTATCGGTCTTGAAATACCAGTATTTGGTGCGAGTGCTGCTTCCAAAGCCATCGAGTTAGGGGCATCACGCATCGAACTTAATGCTTCAGGATCGTACTCAGATGGAGGCTTGACACCATCACTCGAGGAACTGAAAGGTTCCTCGTGCGTCAGAGTTCCACTGCGCGTTATGATCAGGCCCCGTGGTCCTCCGTCAGAACTCCAAGCCCGTGACTTCATCTACTCCGACGAAGAATTTGCGCAAATGGAGACTTCTATACAAAGGTTCAAAGATGCAGGCTTATTAAATGAGGGACGTGGCGATGGCTTTGTTTTTGGAATCTTGAAGGAGTCCCAGGATGCTGCTGAGACCGGTACTGGCAGGAGGAAATGCTGGGTTGATAAAGAGAGATGCAACCGTCTAGTTGAAGCTGCTCGCCCATTCAAAACCGTATTTCACCGCGCATTTGACGAAATAGTCAGCTGTGATGACACTGGGGTAGCTATCGATGATCGGCATGCTTGGCGGATAGGGCTGGACGATCTGGCGGCGTGTGGCTTTGATGCTATACTCACATCCGGCGGGCTCGGAAATGCCATCCAGAACGTAGCTATGCTAGACAGAATCATCACAAGAGCAGAAGTTTTTGAAATTGAGATCATTGTTGGTGGTGGTGTTCGAAAACACAATATTCAACGATTGTCTCAACAGCTGAAGCTAAAAGAAAGGCCGTCGACATATGTCCATTCGGCATGTCTTTCTAATACTGTATCTGAGGGCTTCGATGTTGACGAAGCTATTGGCGTCCTGTTACACTTAGGATAGAATCTACGTCTCTCTACTTTTAAATGGAATTATATAGATATAATTACTTAGATATTCCGCTTAACGATAGGTAAGTGAATAGATACACTCAGTTTTTTTTTCTCCTTTTTTTTTAAAAAAAAAAGTCCTAACAGGTAGCTACAATGAAATAAATGCCAAGCCTGGGTTCACAGTCTTTCCGTAAGCTAAAATTCCCGTGTAATCTCAGAAAGCATGGTCGTGTATAATATATTTCCAGTCCCATATTCGTTCGATATTGTTTTTAGATAGAACCGCCATCCCGCAGGGCCTTCGGTAAAAGTTCAGACTTTAAAGTGATGGTCCCAGTGTAACAAGGGCTGTAAAGGGCTTGGAATATAATCAGGATTATTAATAATTTTCTAAGGTCTTAAGGTCTTTAATTTTCCCTTTCTTTTCAAAAAAAGATTTTGGCTTATTTATAAATAATTTAAAGTATGTATTTTTTAGTTTAATTAAGTTTTTATTAATGTATTGGCTTTATTTGCATATAATTATATGGTTTTATAATATTTTTTATTTAATAAATTTTAAAATAATTATTTTATATTTTTTATTGGTTATTTTTTTTAATTAATAATTTTTTAATATTATTATCCGTATAATATTATTTTTTTTCTTTTTAAGTTTATTTTTAAGTTAAAATTTTAAATAAAAGGTATAATTTTTCCTGGTAAAATTTAAGAGTTTATTAGCTTTTTTAAATTTTATTAATAAAATGTTAAAACTATTTATTTAACATTTTTATTATTAAAATAATTAAAAGATTTTTAAATTTAATATCTTTTAATTAATTAATTTTTTTATTTAATTAAATATTTTATATTTTTTTAAATTTATATAAAATTTTTTATCTTATTTATATAGTATTTTTTAAACTTTATTAAAATTGTTTTTTATAAGATTTAATTAAGATTAAATAATGCTTAATTGTTAATGCAATAAGGTTTAATAAATAAAATGTAAAATAAATTATGGATTTTTTATTTTTTAAATAAATAAAATTTAATAATAGTAAAAAAAATTACTTTTTAAATTTTAAAAAAGTTTAATATTTTTTTATTTAATTTTTTAATAGGTTATTTTATTTTAATATTTTTATTATTTAATATAATTAATTGGTTTTTTTTAAATTTTAATGTTTTTTTTTTTATTAATTTAATTTTTTATACGTTAACAATTTTTCTTTAAATATTATTATATTTTGGTATAAATTTATTTTATTTAATATATATATAATTAATTATTTAAATTTTAAAAAATATTGGTAAATAAATTATAAATTATAAAATAAAAACTATAATTTATATAAAATAATATTATATATAATAATATTAATTTTAAATTATTATATATAAATTTTATTATTAATAATAAATTTTTTTAATTAATT